>NW_006798629.1:4998695-5012294 GCF_000442215.2 Lipotes vexillifer | reverse complement strand
GAAAGAGGAAATGGGGGAGGTGAGTGAGGGGGCGGTGGGGATGGGTCAGAAGCTGAAGGCCCAGGAACCAGGAGCTCGGATGTCTGAGGGGAGGAGAAGATGGACACCCCAGATCAAGGAGCCCTTTCTCAGCCTTTATGTTCTATTAGGACCCTCAAGGGACTGGAGGGTGCCTGTTCACGTTGTTTGGGGAGAATCTTCTTTACCTAGACTACTGATTCCAGCGCTCATCACTTTTGGAAACAGCCTCACAGACACACTTAGAAAGAATGCTTCACCACTATCTGGGCAACCCTTAGCCCAGTCAAGTTGACACATAAAATTAACCATCATCCAACTCTTCTGAAAATTTAATTGGAAGATGCTACTTTTGTAAATTTAAAAAAATGGATTCAAACCTGACTCTTTATCTTTTCATTCAGAAGATTCATTAGAAATCTAGTTAGAAAATTCTGTTTCCATAATCTTTTAGTGTATTTTGAGAGTTGTAAATAAGTGATGCACTTAAATTGCTGTTGGCCAGAACATCACAAACAGATGAAACATTTCCAAACAACCAGTTTTAAAATGTCCTTTCCATAGCATGAGTGTCTTTGAAAAAGCTCTTATTTTCACTCATTTTTAAAATGTCATCATTACCTTGAAGAGACAAACTGCTTATCTATTCAAAAATATGTGCATGGTACCTTAATACTGACAGTTACTTGTCATCACATTAGAGGTAAGCAAGTGTGAAGTATGTTTATTTTTTTCAGAAAGAACTTATGTTTGGCAACTCTTTTTAGCACAAGATATCCAGCAAACCCACAACAGATGTTCATGGCCCCTGACATCATTTTAATATTGTAAATATGGAATCGTTTAAGATGATATAACCCATACATCCACTTAACTGGGCACATGGAGATGACGATAAGACACAAGGTGGTAGATGGAAAGGAAAGGCAGGGGTCACTCAATGCCTTTGTAGGGGAAGTGCGTGCCCTTTTCCCTCAGGAGACCTGACAGGTGATGTGTGACTTAACTGGGCATAAGGAGGTGACATTAAAAAAGGCATTTAATATTTTAAATTAGCAGTAAGATGTTTTCTGAGCTAATATACTTAAGGGGCAAATAAAATATTTATTGTGGCCATAACTACTTAGATTAAAAATAATTATGAGGCTTCCCTGGTGGCGCAGTGGTTGAGAGCCCGCCTGCCGATGCAGGGGACACGGGTTTGTGCCCCGGTCCCGGAAGATCCCACATGCCGTGGAGTGGCTGGGCCCGTGAGCCATGGCTGCTGAGCCTGCGCGTCCAGAGCCCGTGCTCTGCAACGGGAGAGGCCACAGCAGTGAGAGGCCTGTGTACCGCACACACACAAAAGAAGAATTATGCTCTTTTTTTTCTATTTTGTCAGTTTTAAGTTTATAATCTTTTTGTCATAATTTGTGATTTCTAGCTTTTAATTTCTTTAAACCGTAACATTAGGATGACATAGAAACAACTCAAAGTAGCGCCTTTTCTTTCTGAACAACCAACCTACTTCACATACAAGAAGGAAAGTAAGTGATTAGCTAGGTTTTCTGCACTTCGAACTGGAAATTACCTTTAGAGATTATAGGCTAATTACAGCCTTACCAGTTACCTATCCCTTTAAAAAAAAAACAATTAGTGAAACTGACTCTAAGGCTGCAAATGGTTCAATGATTTCTCTGATGGTGTAACATCAAGTCAAGGGTGAAGCAGGGCAGCCACTTCATGGCTCGACCTCAGGGACACAGCACAAACATTTCACTGTGATGTGCTGTAACACTTTAATACTTTTACATTTGGGGCCTCAGTGCCTTTCTAGACGCACTGTGCATGTGTGAAAAGCTTGAAAGCTTAAGTAATCTATTTAAACTATTTCTCCCTAAAAGCCTAGATTTCTCCCTTACTTGCAAAATATCAAATAAAAGGCAGAGAACTGGTTTGTAGATTTTGTTTTGTGTATTGTTAATGAGAACAGAATTAACCATGGATTCTAGTTTCTTCTTTAGTTATCTGAGGAAAAATAAATCACCACGATAATTGGTTCTCTTTCAGTAAAGAAGCTCTTTCCTCTAAAACATGCAGAGCAATGTTTCACAGCTCCAGAAAACCAGGAAACCACTAGAGCTCATCAATGAATTCAGTAAAGTTGCAGGATACAGAATTAATACACAGAAATCTGTTGCATTGCTATACACTAACAAGGAAAAACCAAAAAGAGAAATTAAGGAAATAATCCCATTTACTATCGCGTCACAAAGAATAAAATACTAAGGAATAAACCACCTTAAGGAGGCAAAAGACCCGTACTCTGAAAACTATAAGATGCTGATGAAAGAAATTGAACATGACACAGGCAGATGGAAAGATATACCACGTTCTTGGACTGGAAGAATGAATATTGTCAAATGACTATACTACCCAAGGCAATCTACAGACTCAAGGCAATCCCTATCAAATTACCAATGGCATTTTTCACAGAACTAGAACAACAACAAAAAAAAATCATAAAATTTTTATGGAAACAAAAAGACCTCAACTAGTCAAAGCAATCCTGAGAAAGAAAAACGGAGCTGGAGGAGTCAGACTCCATAACTTCAGACTATACTACAAAGCTGCAGTAGCCAAAACAGTACAGAACTGGCACAAAAACAGAAATATAGATCAGTGGAACAGGACAGAAAGCCCAGGAATAAACCCATACACTTATGGTCAATTAATCTATGACAAAGGAGACAAGAATATACAATGGAGAAAAGACAGTCTCTTCAATAAGTGGTGCTGGGAAAACTAGACAGCTACATGTAAAAGAATGAAATTAGAGCATTCTCTAACACCATGCACAAAAGTAAACTCAAAATGGATTAAAGACCTAAACTCCTAGAGGAAAAGATAGGCAGAACACTCTTTGACATAAATCACAGCAATATGTTTTTGGATCCATCTCCTAGAGTAATGGAAATAAGAACAAAAGTAAACAAATGGGACCTAATTAAACTTAGAAGCTTTTGCACAGCAAAGGGAAACATAAACAAAATGAAATGACAACCTACAGAATGGGAGAAAATATTTGCAAACAAAGCAACCCATAAGGGATTAATCTCCAAAATGCACAAACAGCTCACAGAGAGAGCTCAATATCAAAAATCCAAAGAACCCAATCAACAAATGGGCAGAAGATCTAAATAGACACTTCTCCAAAGAAGAGATCCCGATGGTCAAAAGGCACATGAAAAGATGCTCAACATTGTTAATTATTAGAGAAATGCAAATCAAAACTACAATGAGGGACTTCCCTGGTGGCGCAGTGGTTACGAATCTGCCTGCCAATGCAGGCGACACGGGTTTGAGCCCTGGTCCAGGAAGATTCCACATGCCGTGGAGCAACTAATCCCGTGCGCCACAACTACTGAGCCTGAACTCTAGAGCCCACGAGCCACAACTACTGAAGCCCCCGTGCCTAGAGCCCATGCTCCGCAACAAGAGAAGCCACTGCAATGAGAAGCCCGCGCACCGCAACGAAGAGTAGCCCCCACTCACCACAACTAGAGAAAGCCTGCATGCAGCAACGAAGACCCAGCACAGCCAAAACTAACTAACTAACTAACTAAATACATAAATAAATAAATAAAAACTACAGTGAGGTATCACTTCACACCAGTCAGAATGGCCATTATCAAAAAGTCTAAAAATAATAAATTCTGGAGAGGGTGTGGAGAAAAAGGAACTCTACACTGTTGGTGGGAATGTAAATTGGTGCAGCCACTATGGAGAACAGTATGGAGGCTCCTTAGAAAACTAAAAATAGAATTACCATATGATCTAGCAATCCCACTCCTGGGCATATATCTGGAGAAAACCATAATTTAAAAAGATACATGCACCCCAATGTTCACTGTAGCACTATTTACAACAGCCAAGACATGGAAACAACCTAAATGTCCACCCAACATGAATGGATAAAGAAGATGCAGTACATATATACAATGGAATGTTGCTCAGCCATAAAAAGAATGAAATAATGCCATTTGC
Organism: Lipotes vexillifer; assembly: GCF_000442215.2. Lineage (NCBI taxonomy): Eukaryota > Metazoa > Chordata > Mammalia > Artiodactyla > Lipotidae > Lipotes > Lipotes vexillifer. The sequence continues at coordinate 5,008,250 of NW_006798629.1, read as the reverse complement.
AGCAACATGGATGGGCCTAGAGATTATCATACTAGGTGAAGTAAGTCAGACACAGAAAGACAAATACCCTATGATAATGCTTATATGTGGAATCTAAAAAAAAAATGATACTAATGAACTTATTTACAAAACAGAAAGAGACTCACAGACAGAGAAAACAAACTTATGGTTACCAAAGGGGAAAGGGGAGACGGAGGGATAAATAAGGAAGCTGGCATTAACATATACACACTATATATAACATAGATAACCAATACTGAGTATAGCACAGAGAACTATACTTAATATTTTGTAATAACCTACAAGGGAAAAGAATCTGAAAGGAATATACATATATATGTATAACTCAATCACTGTGCTGTACAGCTGAAACTAACATGATATTGTAAATCAACTATGCTTTAGTTAAAAAAAAAAATTAGTGTCTGCTAATGTATAAGATGTCGAGGGCAGTCCCTGAGGGGTCCATGAATGACTGTGGCTAGAGAACTGCCAGGCCCAACCCGGCCACTTGCTTCAGCAATTCTCAGGAGCTCTGCTTACACTGTTTTCTTAAGATGGAATAACATGTCCCAACAAAATTCTTCAAAGCCCAATTGGTAAGCTGGGATGAAGTGAGAGAGTGGCATGGACATATATACACTACCAAATGTAAAACAGATAGCTAGTGGGAAGCAGCCACATAGCACAGGGAGATCAGCTTGGTGCTCTGTGACCACCTAGAGGGGTGGGATAGGGAGGGTGGGAGGGAGGGAGGGGGGGAGGGAGACACAAGAGGGAGGAGATATGGGGATATATGTATATGTATAGCTTATTCACTTTGTTATACAGCAGAAACTAACACAGCATTGTAAAGCAATTATACTCCAATAAAGATGTTAAAAAAAAAAAAGCCCAGTTGGAAGCCTTTCTGACTATCCAAGCCCAAATCAGCTGTCCTTTCTGCAATAGTCTCACTCATTTTACCTTCCGTAAGTTTTGTTCACGTCTATAAAGGACTGTGACCAACTCTCATCCCTCTCATCCTCTACACACAGTAATTAAAAAAAAAAAAAGGATCTGCTGAGTTGAACTGCATCTTGCTAAAATAGCGCCAGAAGGGTCCTTTGACATTATGTGATCTAGCCTCTTTGTTCAAGAAAAGGGTGACTTGCCCAATAAACACAGCAGGCTGTGACGGAAGTGAAACCTGAATTCTGAGCTTCCCTCAAGGGGCTGACACAGGATTTATGCTGTTGAAGATCTAGTCCCTGACCTTGCAGAGCTCTCATTTGGTAGACAAGAAAGACGGGTCTAGTTCCCTTGACACTACACAGTGAGCATAATGCTGACATGAATGAAAGCAAAACTGACTGAGATTGGTGATATATAGAAGGCAGCCAAGATTGTTTTTTAAAAGATAAAAGTAATATATGTATGACCAAAAGTGTTCAGAGTCCTGGCCCCAGTCCTCTTAAATCACACAAGAACCTACTGGCCGGACCCATGTGACAGCCTAGAGGTCTGAATAAGTGAATGTGCTTTATCAAGTGGGGAACTCATTTAAGAAGAGTTTTGGGAACTTCTGGCTGAGAGCAAGAGTAGTTTATAATAAGAGGATATCTTAATCATCAGGAAGAATCATCACAAATCCAGCAATCTTTCTGGAGTTTCAAAAGGTGACCTTAGCAAGCCTCCCCTGGCTCATCTGTCTGTCTCAGGTAGGGCCCCCCCAGGCTGCTGGTCTTCCAGTTCCATGAAGAGTCCAAGCTCTTTCCCCTACCTTGGAGTCTTTGTGTTTGCTAATCCCCCTGCCTGGCGGCTTCTCTCCCTGCTCTTTGCCTGGCTAGTTCCTTCTCCTCCAACTGTTCTCACCAGAAATGGTACCTCCCCAGCTCACGTTCTTCCTCCTCTTATTATTTTAAGGATGACACCCCATTTGTACCTTTTATAACACATGACAAGCTGAGTATTTTCTTGTTTGTTTACTTGTTTATAATGACAAGGGCCATTTTTTTTTTTTTTTTTGGTTCACCTTTATATCACCAGAACCTAAACAGTGCCCAGTGCATTGTGATACATACACAATAAAGATTTGCTGAATAAATTAATGAATTCAAAATACTTTTATAAAACTAATCCAAAATTATTTAAGGCACTAGGAAACCCTTAATAAGTTTTGAGAAACACACAATTCTACCTTATGAAATGTTTGAACATAATAAATAACAAATTTCAAATACTGGTTCAATAAAGATCTTTCGATTATTCTTACAGATGTTTGAAAGCCACCATGTACTCTGAAGTAAAACTTGATGTTTTTTTTAATGTGAGTCTATGTCAAAAAGTCTATATTTCTGACTGAATGTGAAAACATAACTGAGGAGTCACCAATACCTAACTACTAACTACAATAAACATCCAATTGGTTATAATCTAGTGATAAAAAAGAACAATATATAGTCATGCAGCTCAGATATGAAGGAAAAAAAAAACACATTTTTTTTTTTTTGTCACTGAGAGAGAAAACACACACAGAAAAGTGATTCTCCAAGAAAGGCAGTTCTCATAGAAATGCTCCAGCTTTTAGGGGAGGGGAAAAAAAAAAAAAAGGATGGCGAAGACAGAAGTAACACATTCTTTCTGTAACAAAATCAGACAAGAAACATCCTAGGAAATCTGAACAGAACCTCGGATGGGAACATCAGGAAAAGTAAATAAATGGACACCAAATGCATGCTCCTCAAAGAGTCAGTGTGTGTGATTTTAGGTCCTTCACTGCTCAGAGAAGATGACATTATAATGGCATTTCTGGAATGAAGCATTTCCTATCATCATCACCCGGCTTGAATCCACTCACCACTTTTCAATTCTGATATGTGACATTTTACTAAAGCCACCTGACATTAAAAAGTTGCATGTACAGTGAGGGTTTTTGGAATTAAAGAATAAAAATCCATTACCTGCATAAAATCTGAATATTCAGACGTTATAATTTAAAAAAGCAATATTTAACATAACTCCAAACAAAAGCCAAATCAGAATTGGCCAAGCACAAGAACACTGTAGACTATATTTTATATATATATCTTTATATTTATTTTATAGTATATATATTTTGTGTTTCTGTATACAAAAATGACTATAAAATTAAACTGTCTTATTTCTAGCAATTTTCTCCCATAAACAATAACAGGGATGCTTACAAACCTACCAGAAATATAATATTGGGGGACTATTCTAGTCTTCAAAACAAACGGTAGCTGTCAAATTCTTACTGAATAATCTACAATGTTAATTCATGTACTGTATTTCATTTGTAATAAGTCTTTGTGATAAGGTTAACACTTCAACATACAACACAAATAAGAGAGGGCCGAAAAATGAAAATTACTTTGCTTATGTTTCTGTATTAGAATTTTATTTGCTGAAGGGTAAAAAACAGATTTGCAAAATTCACAGTTAACTTAAAACAATAGTTTTAAACCTTTTATTCCTAGCCCTTACTGCCTTCAGGAAGGAGAGAACATCTGGTTATTTAAGGAACACAATATGTTCACATTTTCTATGACTTTTGTTTCTAATTGGGTTTAAAATTTTTTTTTTTGGAATTTGAACAACTAGTTAGAACAATGTTTTTTAATCACTTCATATTTTTCAGACTGTCATCCTTCCACTCCTCTACTTCGTTTAGTGGATTGTTTTTGGAAATCTGCTCAGTGATTCTAATATAATAAAAGGAAAATGAGAATCAGGATTGTGGTCTGAAGAGCTAAGTATAGAAACCATATCGTAAGGTGAACAGAGTATAGAATGCTACAGATATTTGATATCCAGTCTCTTCAGACAGCATACATTTACAAACATTTCAAGTAGTTCTTGGGTCACTTACATACGTGGTCCTTTCATTTATTACAGACGCAAATAAATATCTACTACAAATAAAAGAATTTGTATGAGAAATATCAGTAACTAGGATTCCACTATTTTTAAAACTAATGAAGCTACAGCTCTTGTGTGGAAGGGTGGTTGGAAGACCTTGGTTCAACGGCTAGCTCTGCCACTGACAAGCTGTGTGACCTTGAAAAAGTCTCTCAAATACCTGGATCCTCAGTTTGTTCATATTACAGAAGGAGGAGCAGAATTAGACTCTCTTGGTTCTTGGCAGTTCTGAAATTTGCACAGTCTAAGTGAAGTATATTATTTATTTATTTATTATTTTTTTGCGATACGCGGGCCTCTCACTGTTGTGGCCTCTCCCGTTGCGCAGCACAGGCTCCGGACGCGCAGGCTCAGCGGCCATGGCTCACGGGCCCAGCCGCTCGGCGGCATGTGGGATCTTCCTGGACCGGGGCACGAACCCGTGTCCCCTGCATCAGCAGGTGGACTCTCAACCACTGCGCCACCTGGGAAGCCCCGAAGTATATTATTTAGATCCTTTGTTGTATCTTCTTTGTTCCATAATATTTGAAGGTGATAACAGGTTTTCAAATAATTCTGATCGATATTAAATTAAGGAACTAGATGCCCTTTCAGTTCAAGTTGTAGGGTCACTTCACCATCTTGATAAAAATGGCAGCTGACAAATATACCATTGGCTATGGTTTCTGTGGAATGTGGATATGGGCTCCAGAAGTATGTGAGGTGAGTGAGATCCACCTGGATTAGAGTCAGTATTAGGAGAGGCGCAGTGCTTAAGTCAGCATTCAACGCTACCATTGTCTTCTTAATACCAACCACTGCAGGACACAGAGCTAAATGCTAACAAACGAGCAGGATGATGAGGAGGGATAATTGATAGCAGATACAAGCAAATCGCTAAACTACAAGGGGCTATGAGGACTCAAAGGGAAGACGTGTCTTATCTGAGTCTGGGAATGGCTTCCTGGAGAAGGTAGAACAGAGGCTGGGAACCTCAGGAGGGGATGAGTAGAAACAAGGGTCATGGAACCGTTCCAGCTAGTTTGGAAGCTTACAAGCGTTTCGGCCTTGGGAAAGCCACATGGCCTTAACCTCTCTGCACTGAAAGAGAAGGAGGAAAGATAACCCGCTCTGCTGTCTCAGAGCTTGTAGTGAGGACCAAATGAAGCCTATCAGAGTACTTGGAGACGTGAAGGAGTATGATCCTATGATAACAGTTCACCAGCCCATTATTTCAGTCTGTTCAAATGAGAAATCTTTTCACAGTAAAGCTGACATCTGATAGAAAACAAGTAACAGCTCAGTGTCTCAAGCTCTACTGCAGAGTCTATTCTCAACTGAGCAGTCTCCACTGGGATTTAGGGATAGTGGTAGGATGAAGTGTTTCTCTCTGAAGGCTGACAATGAATTTAGGGAGGCCCAGAACTCCTTGTTCATTTTTATTTTATTGAGTCTGTCAGCAGCACTCAGCACAACTGCCGTGTGAAGCTGGGATACGGGAAAGTAAACTTTCATTGCTCAAATAATCTCTTTCTACTAGGTCACTTCATAGAGACTTGTGTGTTTATATACTTACTCTGATTTAAGTGTTTCATTGTTGCTAATAAATAGAAAACATTTAAAGCACTCTGAGGTCTGGATCCTCAGAGGCTATGGGTGGAGTACTAGCATCGTCTTTCCCTCTCTTTACATGGCCTCCTCTATGACTTTACAGTTGACATGAACTACACCGAAAGCTCTATCCACTGGTGGATTTTTACGATATATATAAACTCACTTCTTTTTTTTTTCTTTTGTGCCTTTGTAGCACTGGATTGGATCTTATTATATCATTAGATGTCAGTTCTTTATGGTCAAAGGCTGCTCTGCTTGGGTAGGTTGTTAGAGGCAACAAGAGAGGAGACCAAGACTTAGCAAGCGTGAAACCCCAGATCACAAGGACATTTGGTAGGAGAGTCAAGACTTGGCCCAGTGTCCCGATTCCTACCTCAGGCTCCTGGCAAGACCCTGGACACCACACTGCGATAGACCTCCAATTAGCACACATGCCAAGTGATGTTAGTTATCATTTGACATTTACTAATAATGTCAATGGATCAGCCATTACATACACTTAACTAAAACTACCACCTTGCTGGGTTGGCCGTCTGAAACCCCCTTAGTACTCTGCAGCTTGCTTTATCTTGCCCTGCAGATATCATCGTGCCACGAACTTGTTCTCAAGAGCTTTTTACACATGACTCCCTCCTTCTGCCCAGTTTCTCATGTCTCAGAAATACCAGTTTGAAGTCCTAACTTTTGGACAATTATCTTGATTGTTTTTACTTGGTAAGACCCTGAATGTAAAAGTGGGGAATACTATTTTTTAGATACTTATGCTATTACTTTTTTTCTCTTAAACCTTGGAGAAAATTTTTCTTAATGCTTGTAGAATTGGCTTCATTATTCTCTGTATTATATATACTACCTTTTTAATATCAAAAGTACTCTATTAAAATTATGGATTCCACTAACAACACTGAGGAATTCTGCAACTATAAGACTGAATGGTGTATAGGAAGATTAACCATATTTAGCTAGGAAAAAACTTACCAAGATGGATAGGTTTAGATAACATATTCGTTTCTCCTTTCAATTAAATCCAACAAATCACACAAGTAGATAATTCAAACAGTTATTTTAGCAATTTTTTCCCACTCTGTATGACTCTAATAATTCTCAATGCTGAGCAGACAGAATTTACCTTAAGTTTGTAGACCAAAACTCAGATACCTCATTGACCAGAAACTTCATCCTTTATTCCTTTTATAGATATGCCATAAACTTGACTATTTCATATTTAAAATATATACTTATACAGCCTCCATATACATAAAAAAATAAATATGAGACTGTAGATTTTTCATACTCTGACTCCTAAGCCTTACCAGAAAAAAAGAAAATGCTACCTTACGTATTAGAGAAATGATGGATTGCATTTCTGATAATGAAATTTTGTATAGGAGAAATGACATAAAATTGTGTATTTCTGAAGAAAATGGATATAGGCACAGGAAAACAATAATTTTAAATCAAGCAAAGAATCAATACATGCTCAAATGTTGAAGTCAACAACCGATGAAAGGACAGAAATCCTTCAGAATCAAAATGTACGTTGAACTTGGAGGTCCACGTTGATCAGACAGAGCTCTGGCAGTGGAATCCACAGACAGACTGACTCAAAGACAGTTCGACAACTGCCAACACGATTGCTGGGAGCTCTGCCAAAGAGCCAAAGGCTGCGATTACCACCCAGCGCCTGGCATCCTAGTCCTCGTGTTTGAAGCTTTCTCTCTTATTCTTCATCCAATATTTTTGTTTGGCTCAAAAGCATCAAGGATTCACAGATTTTTTTAGATCTTTAAATGTTCTTATTTTCAAGAAATGTAACATTAGTTGTAAAAGAGCACACTTTTTCTCTGGAGTGTAAAGAAAATTTTGGTGAGCTTGCTTTAAGTTCAAATAGAGAAATCAGCATTAAAGTCTCTTTAAATCTTTATTTTATTAGGTTACTCTTCACCCGCAAAATAAGAAATACATGTTCATAATATGAAATAATTTAGTGTCTCACTGCATCATAAACTCTTAGAAAACTGGTCCTTTTTAGAGCTCTAATGTCTTGGTCTTCACATGGCTCACGAGGCTATACCTGGGTCAGTGGGCCCCCGGGCGCGAAGTGTGGTTATAAGGAGAAGCAGGTGCTCAACTATTTCCTTGAGTTACGAGGAAGCAGGTGGGCAGAACAACCTCCTGAGTTACAAGAGACCTGTGCTCCTGTTTCTCAGGGCAGTGTCCTTTGAATTTGCCCGCTGAGTTGCTAGACCATCAGGTATGTGGGGTTGTGGCCTGTAGGCAATTCATCTGCTATTGGGCAAATTCTACATTAGGAATTCTTGGAGTCATGTAGAGAAACCAGCTTTTCACCCCACTTAAAACTGTGCACATCCCACATGGAAAGCTTACCTTGGGATCACGAAGGAACAAAGCCTTAAGAATCAGCGAGTGAACATCTCCGATGAGTGGGTAATGCATCAGAAGGCCAAGACAGGTCTGGTAGTTACTAGAGATCACTAAATAAAAGGGGAAAAAGAAGCAATTGAGAAGCAATGCTGTTTCAGATACCTGCATTACTAAGAGAAACAAAATTAACAACTTAGATTCAAAGAAAGCAAACCAATAACTCGACTGATTTGGACAAAAGGAAATGGGGAGAGGGGATCGTTACCAAATGGCCTTTGAAGCAGCACACTGTATTAATATACCAGCACTCATCGTCAGGGCGGTGTTGGAAGGAAGAGCCTCAGATATAGATATGTGTGTGTGCTTGCAACACAAATAAACTCTTAGTAGCATGCACATTTATTGCCATTTATATGGCTGTATTTAAATGTCTCTAGTTTTGCTGCTTGGAAATTAGTAACAAAAATCTTATGAATGGGAAAGAACCAGCTTAAAATTCTCATAAAATATTATGTACCCTGATTACTATGCTTCACAACTTACATATGTTACATTTATTTTTTGTATATATAAATATTACATAGTTCAAAATTAAAGAGAATATAATTTCTTCCAATTATTTGTTTTCCTAAAGGTAACAAGAAATTTAGGAAAGACATCTATGCAGCATTTCTTGGAGGAAGAGTGTCAAAACCTTCACAGATAAGCCTAACTGTGCTCCTTAGACCGTCATTTAATTTTTTTCCCCCCAATCAACCTAATTATGGCTGCAATTATTAAACACATCTTTTCAGGCAGGTCTATGTAAACTACTTCATTTCTTGGCAATCCATCTGCCACTGCTGTCACAGTTGCGCCCATTAGCGACTCTTGTTTTGTAAGCCAGGCTGACGGCCTCGGCAGCATGATTGTGAACAAACTTTACAGTTGCAACTTCCTGTGGCTGTGACTGAATCCTTTTCATTAATCAGGATGGTTAGCTGAAAAATATTCCGTAGGAAAACAACTGTGACTCACTAGAAACAACGTAAGTCACAAAATAATTTTTTTGTGATCAGAAATACCCTTGACTCTTAGGTTTTTCTTTCCTTCTTCTGCTGAGAACATCCCCCTTCCCATGAACATTATGGAGAAAGGGGACAGGACTGGGCAAAATGAATAATTATAATCTATGCAAGGAACCACTTTATCATCTTCATTTCCTTTGCTTATCTGACAGCTTGTAATTTCATACATCTGCTTTCATTTGTGAAGTACTCACTTATCCTACCCTTTCTTTATCTGTTCAGACTCTCCTTTTCTTATTTGTTCACTTTATCATATTCACATTCAGTTGCCTGTTTCCTTTTTTACTCTAGAATTCAAAAACCTAGGGTACTGAGAATAGTATAACATTTTCATGTCCAGTTTTCTTTGCGATCTAACAAATAAATAAAACTTAGTCAATTCATCTTCTAACTCATAAAGTTATTTTCCCAAATGCTATAATGGTTATATATTAGTAACTGACCCAGGAAGAATTCCTGTATATTTTGTAAGACAGGCAGGAGAGTTTAGTGGAAATGGTTCTGGGCTCGGGACTCAAAGGTGTGGGCTTTGCGGCTTCCCTGGTGGCGCAGAGGTTGAGAGTCCGCCTGCCGATGCAGGGGACACGGG
>NW_006798629.1:4995572-4998348 GCF_000442215.2 Lipotes vexillifer | reverse complement strand
CCAAAAAAAAAAAAAAAAAAAAAAAAAAAAATGTGAGCTTTCATCCTGGGACAACATTTGAAAATGTTTCATAAAGTTGCCTGGAGACTCAATGACATAATCTAAGTGACTGATTTATAGCAGCCGCTCAAAACCGGTTGGGAGTAACCTCTCAGAGCTGAAGTTCAGTCATTTGGAAAACAACTTTCCCATTTAAAAAAAATTTACCTGCCTACCTCATTCACTCCAATAATCATTTGTTGAGTACCTAATCCATGACAGGCCCTACGTTAGGAGGCGAGGTGGAGATGAACAAAACACAGTCCTCACCCTGGAGAAAACGAAAGTACAGAGAGCAGCCACGTAACAACAAGCACTTGTTACTACTACTACTACCTCTAAGATGATAACGAATTGTTGAAGTCTTTCCGAGACCAGGCCAGGCCCCACACCAAGAACGTTACCTGCATATCTCATTTAACTTCTATGACAATCTTATCACAGGGTACAATTATTATTATCCCTGTTTTACAGATGTGAAAACTAATCCTTGGAGGGATTAAATCATTTGCCCAGATCACACAGTGATTTGGTGGTAGACCAAGATTTGAAATTCAGAAGTCTAGCGGCAGGGTCAGGGCTTTGTTTTGAAAGGCCATGGTTTTGAAAAGCAAGTGACACAATGGATGCAAATAATCACTGCAAACAGAAAAGTCAATTAATGTTAGTACTCTTGTGTAGTAGTTTTAAGTAGCTTGGAAGATCAGATTAACCCAGCGTGTAAAGCAGCCTGACATAGGTAGGCATTTATTTGGAGGGACCAGAGCGACAATCCTATGTTATTACAACTTGAAAAAACTTTTGAAACTATAGGAAGCTGTAAAATACATTTTACAAAATACAAATAAAATACATTTTACAAAATAAGGGAAGCTAAATAATATATTAATATTCTACTTGCATAACAAACGAAGGAGCTAACGTTCTTTCTCCTATCCATCCATCTATCCATCCATCAGTCCATCCCTCCAGTCACTGAATATCATGTACGTCTTCTGAGCATCTACAAAATCCCGTGCCAGGCAGTAGCACTAGGGATATGGTGGCGAACGAGCCTGAGCTGTGAAAGGTAGCAGAACATGGCACCCTGAAGTTTGGCTACAGGGGTTCAGGACACGCCACCCTCAAATATGCCCCTTTGGTATATTGACTATTTTGAGCTGGAGAGGTTTTCTCTCAACTCCGCTTATCTTTAACTCCCTAAGTGCTCCAAAAGGAACTCAACTGTCATAAATCCCTCCAGCCAAACTTTGTCACAAAGATACCTTGCATCTATTCTTCTCAGGGTCCATTCATCTTTCCTAAAAATCATTTACTCTTCCCTAAGAGGCCAACAACCCCCCTCCCCTTTCTCTGTTGAGGTGGTATTTAATCCTGAAATCTAAAGCCATCTCTCTGAGGGTCGCTCATTTTCCCCTGGGTATCTCCCATATGTGCATGAGGTATACATGTTAATCAACTTGCCTGTTTATCTCTCAATCATTCTGTGAAAGAACCTCAGAGGAAAACCTAACTGGTAGAGGTAAGGTTTCACCTCCCTCTTGCCCCCTGCCTTCTGATAATGCCATCTCTAATTTCTTAATGAAAACTTGTATTTCCACCTCTAATTTCTTAATGAAAACTTGCACTTTTCATTTGCAATTACATGTGCCAGTATTAAGTCCCTTTTGAATAACTGTGTCCAATTTAGCATACTTGAAAGAGAATAATACGAGCTATTTTAAAAATAAAATAGTAGGAATCTGATAGGAGAAGAATTTAGTTATGATCTTTGCAGCAAATTTTTCTTGAACTTGAAAAACTAATCCACAACACTGTTCCTTCTCCAGTGTTTATTCTATCAGAGCAGGGCAGTGACACAAGGAAAAAAAAGTGAAAGACTAAAAAAAGACTGAGTTTTGCTATCTACCTACATTTGAAATCCAGGATGTATATGCTTTATTGAGAAGATCATATGGTTTTTATTCTTCAATTTGTTAATGTGATGTATCACACTGATGAATTTGAAGATATTGAAAAATCCTTGCATCCCTGGGATAAATCCCTCTTGATCATGGTGTCTGGTCCTTTTAATGTACTGTTGGATTTGGTTTGCTAGTATTTTGTTGAGGATTTTTGCGTCCATGTTCATCAGTGATATTGGCCTATAATTTTCTTTTTTTGTGGAATCTTTGTCTGGTTTTGGTATCAGGGTGATGGTGGCCTCACACAACGAGCTTGGAAGTGTTCCTTCCTCTGCAGTTTTTTGGAATAGTTTCAGAAGGACAGGTGTTAACTCTTGCACACAAGGATGTATATGCTTTAAAAACAAAGTACTAAAGCCACACTCTGAAGTGCTTATTTAGGGAAGGTTAAGACAAAGGTGAGCAGCGTTTAGGAAAACCTATGGAATCTGAAATGAGATGATCTAGATTAGATCTAGATCAGAAGGCTGGCTAGTCATTTACTGTGGGTGTGAATTTAGGCAATTTGCTTAGCTTCACTAAACCTTATTTCTCTCATTTATAAAAAGCATTTATCTGTAGGGTTTCTGTAAGAAGGGCACGAAAGTGAGGTCATGTGCTTCCCCATCTTGCTTGACTCTTGCTAAATAAAGAGCACTCCCACCACCTAAAGCAGAGCTGACTTTGCTGCCTCTACCTTTAAATCAGCGGTCCCCAACCTTTCTGGCACCAGGGACCAGTTTTGTGGAAGACAATTTTTCCACGGATGGGGGCGGGGGTGGGGGAGGGATGGT
>NW_006798629.1:4992180-4995562 GCF_000442215.2 Lipotes vexillifer | reverse complement strand
CGATGGGGAACTATGGGGGGCAATGGGGAGCGATGGGGGGGCGATGGGGAGCGATGGGGGTCGATGGGGAGCGATGGGGGCGATGGGGAGCGATGGGGGCGATGGGGAGCGATGGGGGGGCGATGGGGGGCGGCAGATGAGGCTTCGCTCGCTCGCCGGCCACTCACCTCCTGCTCCTAACAGGTGGCGGACCCGTACCCAGAGGTTGGGGGGGCCCTGCTTTAAAGGGCCTACAACTGTTCTGGAGTGGTCTAAGGGAGCTGGTTTAAATAGTTTCTTCAAACCAATACCGTATGCTAACACATATATATGGAATCTAAAAAAAACAACGGTTCTGAAGGACATAGAGGCAGGACAGGAATAAAGACACAGACATAGAGAATGGATTTGAGGACATGGGGAGGGGGAAGGGTAAGTTGGGACAAAGTAAGAGAGTGGCATGGACATATATACACTGTAAAATAGATAGCTAATGGGAAGCAGCCGCCTAGCACAGGGAGATCAGCCTGGTGCTTTGTGACCAACTAGAGGGGTGGGATAGGGAGGGTGGGAGGGAGGGAGATGCAAGAGGGAGGAGATATGAGGATGTACGTATACGTATAGCTGATTCACTTTGTTATAAAGCAGAAACTAACATCCCATTGTATAGCAATTATACTCCAGTAAAGATGTTAAAAATAAATTAAAAAAGTAAGTTTCTCCAGTAGTAACAAACAAAAAAATAATGAGCTCAGTAAAGATAACCAGAGACATGACTGTTTTGAGAAAGTTTAAAGCAATGGGACCATTAGCTTATGTCTGAGTCAGAGTTAACTATACTTAAAACTGGAACATTTTGAAGTGAAACACTAGTCAAATTATTTATTTCACAGTTAGATATACCTTCTCAAGGTAACAAGATGGACTGAGAACAACTACCATCTCTAACATGTTAAAAACAAAAGTCAGTAAGCACGCATAATATGCGTACAATTTGCCATATACGACCACACCCCAGCACTGACACTCAACCCTCCACCCACCTCCAGGTCGCTCTTCATCTCTCCCACATGAAGTTGTATCAAAATTTTGGTTAGAACAATTTCGCGAGTTTTCATTTTTATAACCAGGCAAATGTTAGCACAGCTGAACAACACAGTATATCGTGACTACGCTTTCTTGTATAGCCTCGTTCCTTTCCTGGAATTTATAACTGCCTGCTTTTTCATTTGCTTTGCTGTGTATATTTTTAACAGTAATTTAATCTTAAATGCTCCCCTCGTCATATAAATCTCCCCTTAATACTTTTAAAACATTTAGATGTTTTGTCAGTTTCCTTTTTTTTTTTTCTTTTTTTTTTTAGGAAATTGCTCATGAGGCCTCTGGCCTGCTCCCTCACCCTGAGGATGTCCTTTACCTCTTGCACGTGTTGTAGCCTTATCTCCTAGAGTACCTACCTGCTTCTTTCTTGCTTTTCTCCCTCATTTTGGTGGAGCCCATCTCTCCAAAAGCTTTATGCTCAGGACATGAATTTTTTGAAAACTTCTCTGTTTGAAAGATTTTATTTTGACATTAATTAATAGTCTGGTTAGGTACCGAATTCTAGGTTGGAAATACTTTTCCCTGAGATTATTGGGAGCATTGTTCCAGAGTTTCCTGGCTTCCAGCTGAAAAGCCTCAAACCATTCCAATTCCTAATCCTTTCTGTGATCTGTTTTCTCTTCTCTTCCCCCACATTGTTCTGTAGATTGATGATGAATACCTTGGTTTGCATCTGTTTTCATACATAACAGGCCCTTTCAATTTAGAAACTCATGTTCCTTTGTTGAACTAGAAATTTCCCTTTGTTTCTTTGATGATTTTCTCCCTCCTGTTTTGTTTATTTTGTGTTTCTTATTCCTTCCTTCCCCCCTCCCTCCCTCCTTTTCTTCTTCTTCTTGTTTTTTGTTTTTTTTTTTTTTTATAAGAAATCATGATAGCTAGATGTTGGATTTCCTGGCCTGGTCCTCTAATTTTCTTTCTTGCTTTCTCACGGTTTCATGTGCTTCTTTCTGGGGTACTTCAACTTTATATTCCAAACACCTATTTCCATGATACTTTATTTTTCAATTACATTTTTTCCTTTGAATAATGTATTTCCCAGTTCTCTTAGAAGTTTTCTCCTCCCTGCACAGTCTCTGTGGCCTCCAAGTTGCTTTCCTCCTGGTGGCTTGTTTAGATCTCTGCTTTCATGTCGATGCTCTCCTCAATCGTGTGGTCGTTTGGGACTACCTGCTCGTGTGGTGGAGTGGGGCAGTACAAAGGCATCTTGAAGACAGCTGTGTGCGCATAGCTGGGTGGCTTTGTGAATGCTGGGGGTTGACATAGGTCACTCTTGGGCCACTCCAAGCCTTTTCTCTTGTGCTGACTAGATTCCCTCAGAGAAGATTCTCCCAAACTCTTCCCGGAGGGAGACAGTCTAGCTTCGACGTCCTGAGAAAGAAGACTGGTGGTTCAACAGTCACTGAAATTGCCTGAGTCCCAGGTTCAAAGACCCTCCACTTTACTGTCCGCAGAGGAAAAATCCTGAAGGTACAGTTGGAGATCTGGGTGTAACTGCTTCTTAAACAGACTTTCAACCAGTTCTCATTTTTTAGTCTTAACTCCTTCCCTCCCCCTACCAATTTCCAGAAGTACCCAGCAATGCCAATTTCTACACTTTTACGAATTCTATGGGTTATTTCTTGGCTTTCTCCATTATCAATTTTGTATTTAGCTTTCTTGAATCTGATAAGTCAGTTATCACTCACCCATCTGTTTTCCTGCTTCCAGAACTACCCTAATTGTCTCCTTCCTAATTCTCTGTGTCCTATGGGTTGATGCTATTTCAATGGGGTTTTAGGAGCAATGGAGGTAAATGCAGGACCTTAACATAACATCTCATATCTGATATCCTTATCACTTTAATGACATTTCTACTGAGCACCTGGGCAGGTGGATTGAAGGGAAAGAAGAATCTAGGTGGTGGGGGGGCAATTGGGTGGAGAAATGGGGAAATAAGTAGTCAGGAAGCAAAGATCACCATCTTCCTTTCTCTGTGCATCAGACAGAATGGCCCCAGTCACCCTGCAGGACTATTCACGTTCTCCTTTGGCAGCACCACATGGACATGGAAGCTGGAGTATTCCTGGGTAAAATTCCAGTGACGCATGTAATTTTGCTGGCTTTTGCCCATAAAAGTTATCCTAGGGTTCCTGAATCCATCTGTCATATTGCTTTCCGGGGCAACAGAAAACTGTGGAATGGGAGTAAGTGTGTGGAAGGGTAAGATTACGGTACAGGAAATAAGCCACTTCTTCTCCTTTATAGAAGGCCAGGGTGGGGTATCAACTATTAATTTTGAACATGGAATAGAATTTCAGCA
>NW_006798629.1:4953748-4990949 GCF_000442215.2 Lipotes vexillifer | reverse complement strand
AGCAGGAAAATAATTCTCTTCTCATATCTCTATTTCTAGAGTTGTATAAATTGAAATTCTTTTGAGGCAAAAAATAGACATTAAAAATATGTCTATGACACAGTAGAAGGGGCAAAATCCAAAACACTGACACCAACAATGCTGGTGTCAATGTGGAGCAATAAGAATTTTCAGGCATTGCTGGTGGGAATGCAGAGTGGTACAGCCATACGGAAAGGCAGTTGTGTGTGATTTTTCAGGCCTGACCATAGGCAATTAGAAAGGTATGATAGTTAATTTTATGTTTTCAACTCGACTGGCCTAAAGGATGCCCAGATAGCTGGTAAACATGATTTCCGGGTGTGTCTGTGAGTGTGTGACTGGAAGAGATGAGCACTGGATTCGGTAGACTTGAGTGAAGAGATCCACCCTTGTCAATAAGTGGGCATCGCCCAAACCGCTGGGAGCCCAAAGGGAACAAAAAGGCCAAGGAAGGGTGAATTCTCTCTCTCTTTGGGCTACGATGTCCTGGATATTGGAGTTCCTGGTTCTCAGGCCTTTGGATTCTGGGACTTAGACCATCAGCCCCCTGGTTCTCAGGCCTTCAGACTTGGACTGAATTATGCCGCTGGCTTTCCTGGTTCCCAGCTTACAGACAGCTGACTGTGGGGCTTCCAGGCCTCCAGAACTGTGTGAGCCGAATCCTATAAGAAATCTCCTCTTCTCTTTCTCTCTCTCTCTATTCTACCGGTTCTTTTTCTTTGAAGAAGCCTAATACCAAAGGCTTTCCCTGACAGGGCTCACAGGGGAGAACTGCCCTCCCCACTCTGGACATGGTGCACAGCCAGCACCTTGCACCCTCTGAAAGGAGCTGCAATCAAGGTCTCAGGCCAACTCATCAGGCATGATCTTCCACATACTTGTATTCCAAGCCCCGGTGCCTTCATTCGTAGTCTCTTTATATGAGGCCTTGGGCAGTGGTCCTCGTCAGGTGGAGGCAGGCGGAGTAAAACCGTGAAGACGCCTTCCCTCGTGTGACTTAGTAACCAGTACTCTTCCACCCCTCGCCTTTCCGCTCACGTCCCGCCCTCTGACACTGCCACCATCTCAGGGTCCGTAAGACTGCCAGGCTTCTTCGTTCAGGGCTCCGTCAACAGTGAGAAGACGGCACATCTGTGCTGATCACCTGGCCCTCAACCAGTGTGCCGTTCCGTGGGTGAAATGGAACACAGGCTTTGGCGTTTTCTCCAGGTTTTGACCCCTGCTTATTATACCACCACAGTAAGTGACTAAAGGCTTAACTCTTCCACTTTTGACTTGTTGCTTTAATTGGCTACTCCGATACCTAGAAGCTCGACTCTCTCTCGCGCCCAGCTCAGCTGAGCTCCTGACGTTTACCGTACGATCCAGCAGTCAGTCGCGCTCCTTGGTATTTACCAAAATGAGATGAAAATTTATGTCCTGTACACAAAAACCTGCACACTGATATTTATAGTGGCCTTATTCATAGCTGTGAAAAATCAGAAGCAACCAAGGTGTCCTTCAGTAGGTGAGCGGATAAATAAACTGTGGTACATCCAGACCATGGAATAGTATTCTGTGCTAAAGAGAAATGAGCTATCAAGACCTGAAAGACATGTAGAAAACTTAGATGCCATATTACTAAGTGAAAGAAGCTAATCTGAAAAGGCTACATACTGTATGATTCAACTATATTTCAATCTGGAAAAGGTAACACTATGTAGACAATAAAAAGATCTGTGGTCGTCACGGGTTAGAGGGGAGAGAGGGATGAACAGTGGAGCACAGAGGATTTTTAGGGCAGGGAAATTACTCTGTACGATATACAGGGGTGGATACATGTCATTATACATTTGTCCAAGCCCACAGAATGTCTAACACCAAGAGTGAACTGTAAAGTAAACCATGGGAGGGAGACGCAAGAGAGAAGAGATATGGGAACATATGTATATGTATAACTGATTCACTTTGTTATAAAGCAGAAACTAACACACCATTGTAAAGCAATTATACTCCAATAAAGATGTTAAAAATAAATAAATAAAGTAAACCATGGATTTGGGTGATGATGCTGTGTCAGTGTAGGTTGATCGACTGTAACGAATGGACTGCCGTGGTGAGGGATGCTCACTGATAGTAGACTGGGCAGTGCGTATGTGGGCGTGGAGGCAGATGGAAAGTTCTCTGCACTTTCCACTCAACTTTCCTGTGAGCCAGAAATTCTCCAAAAAATAGCCTGTTTTATTAAAAAAATCTAAACATTAAAAAAAAAAAAGACAACTTGCTATTCTGGTACATCAGAATAAAAACATAAAGTAATATAAACGGTACACGTGTAACCCAAAGGGTATCTACATCTGAGATGGTCTTAAAAATAACTGACGATATTTAATGTCTGAGAGGAAAGAGAACTGGCAGTCAGGAACTGTTTAAACATTCCTTCAAAAATAAGACCCCCAGGTTGTGCTTTGATATAAACTCTGTGGCACATCACTGTGTGATTTGGGAGAGTCTTTATTCCTAGTCCCTGAGGTTGGGAAAAGCTTTTCCAGACAAGACAAATACATTCAATTTATCGTTGAAATTAACTGCATTTTGACATCAGTATAATGTTGAACATGCTCTTAACGAGAAAATAGAGAAACGGAAATTCTGGGGTAGGACAGATGGAAATACTGGCAGATAGATAATGGCTGAGGAGTAAGGGGAGATCTAAAATGAAATAAAAAGGAGCAATGTTTTAAAGCACAAAGTGGACATAACTGCCATACCAGGCCGGGCTGAGAAATGACTAAGGAGACCCCTACAGAAAACCTAGGAAAATTACCGTGCAGTGCTATGTTGACGCTGGCTGAAAAAACAAGGCAGGAAGTGGACAGAAGTGCCAAAAAGAAACTTTTCCATTTACAAAGTGTTCAGACAGAAAGTCAATTAAAAGAGACAATAAACATTTGCTAGATGGTTAGGAAAATCTACTGTTAAATGGATTTGATTACAGTGTTTTAGCTATTAATACAATTTACAAGACAAATAAAAAGTATGTTACTTTGTAAATTAGAGAAAATGTTTTTCTTTGATACTAGTAAAAAACAAAATAAAAATTTAAATAAATAAAAGATAAGAAGCAAAAAATTGAGATACTTAATTTAAAAGTAGACAATGCTTTCTTTACAAAAGCCACGTTGAAAAGAGCTTCTGGCACCTGTCCTCTCAGCAGCGATGGCACACGAATCCATGCCCTCACCCCAGGTCTCTAGAGCGCTCTTCTGTCTGAGATCACCCCCGATACTAACTGAGCACGAGAGGAGCTTCAAATGCTTTGAGGGGCAGGGAAGAACTGTAACATCGGCCCTGGTCCTGAGGAGCTGACAGTCTAGTTGAGAAAACGAGGCGCACACTCACAGGAAAGAACAATATAAAACTGAGTGTAATTAAGTGCTACGTTGAGTGGCATTGATTAAAACCTTATAGGACTGTAAAAGTGAGAGGTCAATGAGGGCTAGACTAATCAGGGAAGGTTGGGGGGAGTGGAAAGCTACTTTGCCTGAGGCGTAGGTAAGGCCAGGGGAAGGAGGGCACCACATGAGTGACTTACAGTATAAAGTCAGTCACTAAAAAAAGTGTGAGAAGAGCAGGGCGATTTTAAACTATTAAAGGAGTAATAATACAATTATATTTTAGGAGTATAATATGATTGTATTTCCTTATCTCCTAACCTTTATTTTTGCATGTAATCTTTTTCCTTTTTTTAACATCTTTATTGGAGTATAATTGCTTTACAATGGTGTGTTAGTTTCTGCTTTATAACAAAGTGAATCATCTACACATATACATATGTTCCCATATCTCTTCCCTCTTGCGTCTCCCTCCCTCCCACCCTCCCTATCCCACCCCTCTAGGTGGTCACAAAGCTCCAGGCTGATCTTCCTGTGCTATGCGGCTGCTGCCCACTAGCTATCTACCTTACGTTTGGTAGTGTATATATGTCCATGCCTCTCTCTCGCTTTGTCACAGCTTACCCTTCCCCCTCCCCATATCCTCAAGTCCATTCTCTAGTAGGTCTGCATCTTTATTCCTGTCCAGCCCCTAGGTTCTTCATGACCATTTTCCTTTTTTTTTAAGATTCCATATATATGTGTTAGCATACGTATTTGTTTTTTTATTTCTGACTTACTTCACTCTGTATGACAGACTCTAGGTCCATCCACCTCACTACAAATAACTCAATTTCGTTTCCTTTTACGGCTGAGTAATATTCCATTGTATATATGTGCCGCATCTTCTTTATCCCTTCATCTGTTGATGGATACTTTGGTTGCTTCCATGTCCTGCCTATTGTAAATAGAGCTGCAGTGAACATTGTGGTACATGACTCTTTTTGAATTATGGTTTTCTCAGGGTATATGCCCAGTAGTGGGACTGCTGGGTCGTATGGTAGTTCTATTTTGTTTTTTAAGGAACCTCCATACTGTTCTCCACAGTGGCTGTATCACTTTACACTCCCACCAGCAGTGCAAGAGTGTTCCCTTTTCTCCACACCCTCTTCTCCAGCATTTACTGTTTCTAGATTTTTTGATGATGGCCATTCTGACCGGTGTGAGATGATACCTCATTGTACTTTTGATTTGCATTTCTCTAATGATTAATGATGTTGAGCATCCTTTCACGTGTTTGTTGGCAATCTGTATATCTTCTTTGGAGAAATGTCTATTTAGGTCTTCTGCCCATTTTTGGATTGGGTTGTTTGGTTTTTTTGATATTGAGCTGCATGAGCTGCTTGTAAATTTTGGAGATTAATCCTTTGTGAGTTGCTTCATTTGCAAATATTTTCTCCCATTCTGAGGGTTGTCTTTTGGTCTTGTTTATGGTTTCCTTTGCTGTGCAAAAGCTTTGAAGTTTCATTAGGTCCCATTTGTTTATTATTATTTTTTTATTTCCATTTCTGTAGGAGGTGGGTCAAAAAAGATCTTGCTGTGATTTATGTCATGGAGTGTTCTGCCTATGATTTCCTCTAAAGAGTTTTCTAGTGTCTGGCCTTACAATTAGGTCTTTAATCCATTTTGGGTTTATTTTTGTGTATGGTGTTAGGGAGTGTCCTAATTTCATTCTTTTCCATGTAGCTGTCCAGTTTTCCCAGCACCACTTATTGAAGCGACTGTCTTTTCTCCATTGTATATTCTTGCCTCCTTTATCAAAAATAAGGTGACCGGGCTTCCCTGGTGGCGCAGTGGTTGAGAGTCTGCCTGCCGATGCGGGGGGCGTGGGTTCGTGCCCCGGTCTGGGAGGACCCCGTGTGCTGCGGAGCAGCTGGGCCTGTGGGCCGTGGCTGCTGGGCCTGCGCGTCCGGGGCCTGTGCTCTGTGGCGGGAGGGGCCACAGCAGTGAGAGGCCCACGTACCACAAAAAATAAAATAAAATAAAATAAGGTGACCATATTTGCGTGAGGTTATCTCTGGGCTTTCTATCCTGTTCCGTTGATCTATATTTCTGTTTTTGTGCCAGTACCATACTGTCTTGATTACTGTAGCTTTGTAGTATATTCTGAAGTCAGGGAGCCTGATTCCTCCAGCTCCGTTTTTCATTCTCGAGATTGCTTTGGCTATTCGAGGTCTTCTGTGTTTCTATACAAATTGTGAAACTTTTTTGTTCTAGTTCTGTGAAAAATTTGCATGTAATCTTAATCCATATAATCCAGCAAAGAATCCACAAAGCACTTCTTACAACACGTAAGAAAGTAAAAATGTTTCTAGTTTAATTAAAGTATTTGGGAATAATCTATTTATAATAATTCTGGTCTGTATCTTTGGAAAAGTGAAAGTTTTGTTTGAAGAGTAGCCATTTGACCTTCATTTCAAAGGTTAAATTTTAAAATCTGTATAGGTAATGTTCATATTGCTTTTTTTTCCAATGTGAAATTTTACTTTTACTTAATAAAATCATGGCAGGGTTTGAGGGATGTTAAAGGTGATGTGAGCACCAGTCCGCCTGACATCAGTCCGGTGGCCTAGAGCTTGTTTCCTAACCTCTCAACACGGAGGTTGGGCTCCACCTCTGAGGCCTCATAAAGAACATGCTGTTTCTATGAAATTTATTAAGTGGTTGAATATTATACTTGGCTGACTGAATTACTTTCAAAGAGTATGAAAGCTTTCTTCAAGGTGAATAAAGAAACTTATACGAATACTTTTGTTAAAAGTTAAATATGAGATGCTGATGGTGAACTGGGTAGAATGAGAACTAAGCAAGGACACTGGGATCTAACCCCACAGACTGAGTGTGATTATTTTCAATCACTTAACTGCCAAGGGCATTGTATTAGTTTTCTAGGGCTGTTGTAACAAAGTACCAAAAAATGGACAGTGGAAAACAACAGAAATGTGTTGTCTAACAGTTCTGGAGTCTGAAAGTCCGAAATCAAGGTCTTGGCAGGGCCATGGTCCCTCTCACATCTGTAGGAAAGAATCCTTCCTGCCTCTTCTAGCTTCTAGTGTTGGCAGGGTTTGCTCCTTCTGAGAGCCTCTGAGGGACAATCTGTTCTATGCCCTTCTCACAGCTTCTGGTGACAGCTGGAAATCCTTGCCATTCCTTGTCTTGTAGACGCATCACTTCAATCTCTGCCCTGCCTTCAGATGGCATTATTCTCCCCATGTGTCCTCACACTGTCTTCTCTCTGTGCACGTCCGTGTCCAAATTTTCGTCTTCTTACAAGGACACCAGTCATATTGCATCAGAGGCCCCCCACTCCAGTAGGACGTCCTCTTAACTGCTTACATCTGCAACAATCTATCTCCAACTAAGGTCCTACTCTGAAGTACTAGGGGTTAGGTCTTCAACATATCTTTTTGGATTGAATATACAATTCAATTCATAATAGGCCTCATTACCTGAGCCTGTAAAATCAGGATTTTGGACTAGATGTGGTGGATCTGAACTGTTTTTTGGGTGACATATTCCTTTGAGATGATGATGAAGGCTAGACACCCTTGACTCAGGGCAACGCACACCTACTGGGTATTCTGCACAGCATCAAGATGAAGCCCTCCATTGAACCCCTAGGAAGCAAGGGCCCCAGGTAAGGAGTGCCATCACTGAAGGAAGGCTCTTTAGTTTCTGCAAGAGCAACATTCCTTGAGCTACAAATACATCACCTATAGCTCCAAGAGAGCACACGTCATGCCCAGAGCCTTGTACAGTGGTGTTCGGTTAAAACTTTTTGAGTTTGAAGACGACTGGGTGTAATGGAACATCAGCATTCTGGATGCCCCAGGCAGGGCATCATGAGTCAGAATCCATGGAGATGGAATAAAAACTCGACACCAATGTTCCATATGGAACGCACAGGGTGGCAAATTACCCACCTTCCTCTTGTTCTTGACCCCGGCCTAAGATGCAGGCTCATCTGATCAGTACTGCCCTCCCATGTGTTCTGCCCGATCCTGTTCTGTGTCTTCTTCCTGCTACTCTGCCCCCTCCCAATCCTCTCTGAGGAACAACGCCTTCCCCTCTTTGAGCCTTGCCCTCCGGACCACTGCTGCCCCTGCGACCTCCAGAGGTGACGGTGGGGGGCACTTCACTCCCTGATTCTGTCTGTGAGCCACTGCTTCCTCTCATTCCATAAAGATCCCTCTTCCTCTGAAGGTCATGCCATGTATCTATACTTCCATCCTTCCCCTTCGTTAAGTGTCATGGAGGCACCAGGATGGCCGGCAAAGAGCAGGCACTCAATAAATACTGGTTGAATGGTCGATGCTTTGAATAAATGATTGACTGAATAAAAGTTGTTTCCTTGGTCACTCCTCTGCAATTATGGGATGCTTCCATGGCTGGCCTCACTGTGCTTCTTCTATACCTTCTTCTATGATGATTCTCGATGAAGTGTCCCTGGAGGACCAAACAAACAGCCCAGCTCCTTCTTAATCCCTTGATCTCCTCAGTGACTTCCTTCCCCCCTTTACTGACTTTGACCGCCCTGGTCACACCGAGAACTGCTCCACATCCTCTTGTTTGACCACAACCTCTGATGCTTTCAGCTCTCGCATGATCCCTGTAAATCCCTTGATACTCTGATTTTGCCGCAGTCTCTTCTTGGCCACGCTTCTCTCCCTACACATCTTGAACCTCTCTCTTAAGATATACTCAACGCCCCCCAGCTCCTGCCTCCTTTCAGCCGGATGTGGGTCTCACTTGAAGCCTGAATCACTCTCTGCCTCTTTGGGTCTTGCCCAGTGAGCGTCACTGGGTGCCACTGCCCACGTGTCTCTGCAGGTTCTTCAACAGCTCGCGGGCTCATGCTAGGTCTTGGGCAGCCACCTCCCCAGCGCTTCCCAGTCACTCCCCTCAACCCCTGCCCTGCCCCATTCACAGCAGACAGCCTGGCCTCATCCTTTATCAGGCACCTTCTTCTAGAAATTGGTCTACTTCTGAACCTGCCTGGTGCCTCCTTCCACAGGACTCCCGACCTCACGCCACTGCCTAGTCTAGGCCCTTGTTTCTTCAATTATTTCACTCAAAAAAATATGTGTCAGGAGGATTACTATGCACTGGGCCCTGTCTAGATGCTGGGATACAGTAGGCAAACCAAGACAGACAAAATTCTGTCTCTCACTGGCGGGTAGAAGAGTGGGTGTGAAGAACAAATCACAAACAGCAAAAACTTCAAATAAACAGGATAATTCAACTTTTCATAAATCCTACTCACAGAACAGGAGGGAAAAACTAGCACTGACCCTTGAAGGAGGAGCTCAGACTCTGGTCTGAGAAAGAAATTCTCCACAGCTCTCCCACCTCCAGGTGCCCTGTTTCCCTCTACAGGCAGCCATTAAACCTTCCTGGTCCCCACACCGACCTCTAGTTACATCTTTCTTCTTCCCTTCCCTGTTGACTTTCTTTAAAGATTACTCTGCACATGCTCTCTCTGCATTCTTTCTTTTTTATTTAGTTGACTTTTTGTTGAAAATGTAATGTGTACATAAAATAACAACAAAAACTGTAGAAAAGGCTATTGTAGTTCTGAGCTGTCCAGTTACCCTTCAACCTACCATAATCCAGCTTCTGCTCCCCCAGTCCGCTGAATCCACTTCGGTAAGGTCTCCAATGACTATCCCTCCACAGGTGGACCTTTCCAGCCTTACCTTACTGTACCTCAGCACTCCTGACCCCTGTTGCTTCCCTCGCTCATATAACAGCTTTGTGAGGTTACAACACAAGCTCTTCCTTCTCTGGTGCCTCTTAAATACTGATATTAAATATCTTTGCCACCTTCTCTTTCTGTAAGCACCCACCTTAGCTAGACTGACCATATAATTCTTATGATCTCTATGGGATGCCTCTGAGAGTGAAAGGAGGCAGTATGAATAACTATTACTCTTGATTAGCAAGTGTAAACTGAGACTGTTCCATATAAACTGGGATATATGGTCCCTCTATTCTTGGGAGATCACATCCACTGTTGCGGCTTTAACCAACACGTACCTATTCACCATTTGCAAAAATAAATCTGTAGCCTTGACACTGACAGTGAGCTTTATTTTCCAATCTTCAGGTACTGATTTCTTACAGACATCTCAAATTCAGCGTGGCCCAAACTGAATCATACCCATTCCCCAAACCTGCTAACCCTTCTCTTTCCTCTCCAAGTCGTACAGATTACTCAGCTCTCCAAGCCAGGGCTCATGAGGGAGGACTTCCTGTTCTCTCTCACCTATTCGATTTAATCCCCAAGACATGCTGACTTCAGTTCTGAAGATTTCTTCAATCCACTGTTTTTCCCTTGGACTATGGTCATAACTTTTTATCTGATGTCCTTGCTCCAGTCTTGTCTGCTTCAAGTCTATTTCCACACGGCTGACAGAGTGACCTAACACTGCCCACACTGCTGCTCTGAACCTTTCAGCAGTTTCCTGTCACCTCCAGGATAAGGACTCTCATCACGATCTCATTCTCTTGACTCCTTCAGCCTCATAACCTGCTAGTCACTCTCCCTTTGCACCCTCAGGTTACCAGACAGTCGCAGAAACACACATACAGCACCCCCATTAAGCTGACTCTTACTCCCTAGCTTCTTTGCTCATGCTGTTCCTTCTGCCTGGAACGCAGATCCCTTATTTCGCTCGCCAACATCTATAGCGTTTTCTCTAGGCACACAGCCTGCCCGGAGGGGAGCTCGGTGCCCCTGCTGTAAACTTTCATGCTGCCCATCCATGCCTCAGCCACAGTTCCAGACTCATCAGTTTGAAATTAATGATGTCAGTCTTTCCTACTAGTTGGTAAACTTCCTGAGGACAGGGGCAGTGCCCCTTAAATACTTAATAAATAGTCACCCTATTTTTAGGAAATCTCATCCACTGTTATGGGTTTAAATATGCAAATTTAAATAACTTGGACTTCATATTGAAATAAACGACTTCATTACTCCTGCATTTTTTCACTTCTGCCTATGTGTTTTGTAAGGTCATCAGAGCAGGGATTAAAAATGTACAAAGGCTTCAGCTGCCAAAAACTGCAAGTTTTATTAAATTAATTTTTAAAAGTAGATCTTAGCACAGGAAACAGGGTGATTAAATTAAAAATATAGTTCTGGGGCACCAAAGTAAGAAAAGAGTAAATATTCAAATGTTTAAGACTACAGAAAATCAGAATACATTTCGATAGTGGTTTGACTTGGAAAATTTTGTGAAAATATTATCCAAAAGCATTTTTAAAAATAAAAGTGGCTTCTCATTCCTTTTGTTTTTTATTGCTTACATTTTATAAAAATCATACCATTTTTAAATGGGAGATTAGCATTAAATATTCTAAAACCTATCAACAGGATCCCTCAAATCTACCCAAACATTCTTCTCTACTTTCCAGATGTTTCCTCTTATGATTTCCATGTTCTTCTCGGTTTAGCTCTGACTCAGAAAGAAGGAACTTTTCACTTTGTATGTCAATACCCAAACTATCTGACCTTCAAGGAACAGAAGAAAACCACAAGTTTTGGATAAAATGTGGTGCTCCTGTCACTTACTCATTCAAGTAATTTGGGGGGAATTTTAAAAGTATAATCTAAAATTTAAAGAATATTATTAGTGTTACCAGAGGCATAACAACAGCATCTGGCACAACTGGCATTTAATGAACAAAGAAAGAGAACCACACAGCAATTTAACAGTCAAGATTATGAATGACTCCAAATAGTTTATGTTCTGCTGACAAAGTCCTACTCTTATGGTAGTTTTTTATTTCCTACTTCATCATCCCTTTGTGCAAACTCTCCTAATTATATTTTGGCTTACAAATCTGGTTTTGTGAACTGTGGTTATTTTTTTGAGAAGGAAAACAATTTGAGGTATTTTGAAATTTAAAACATGCTTTGCTATTTTCTTCAAGCAGAGGGTTATTGGACCGAATTTCCAAAGGGTTAGGCACTGGCTTTCCAGCTCGGCAAGTACCCTAAGGTAGACCTGATGAGGTGGGAATACATCTGCCACTTGACACTCCACTGATAAATACATTTGGCCAAAATACAACTGAGAAGAAGTTAAAATATCTTTAAATGTAATATTTAACTTTTATTGGCAAGTTGTAGATACTATAAAAACAGCTCCAAGCTCCTGATAAATATTCCTGAATACTCCCTACCTGTCAGAAGGTGGAGCTCTAAACATATCTGAAATACTGGCTTTTTATATGTATGTTTCACAAATGTGTGTAATGAGGAGATTAAAGCAGGAGTAAAGTCTTTAGAAAAAGCGTTCTGAAGAATATTCCAATTCTCTCAATATAAAATTACCCACATCTCCCAACATGTACATGGTTAACTAACAGAAAGCATATTTAGTATGTTCCTTTGAAACTTCAATATATACTGCCTACTATAAAAATGTAGGTATGGTAATTCAAAATAAAGTATATTTAAGAAACATAGTTTAAAAAATCAGGACCACTTAGTTGAATGTCAGCAAGGTCATTAACACTTACAAGCATCTCGGATGTAGAGTAACATGGCTATGAAGATATAATCAACCAAACTCAGGCTGAGGCCATCTGCAAACAAGGCATCCCAGACCACCAGAAGATCCTGCAGGGGGAACTCTCGTCCAAACAGCAGCCGTACCCACCGTCTGGGAAGAAACAGAACCCAAATTCAGAAAATAGTACTTTTGAGAGTAATATAAAGAGGAATCATTTTCTCCTGTGACTGTGAAAAAATTATAATTTTTAACTGATCACACTGAGCAAATATTATATATCAAAAATATAATACAGTGAAATCCAAGTTTTAAGCTTTCAAATGAGTTCTGTAATTTTATAACTAGGCCACAATCATTAAACTTTATTCCTATACGTATAAAACAAAAGTATGATATTTGAAAAGGATAGAAATCTTTCATATGTATTAGAAATCACAAATCTCAAAAAGGCAAAGAGAAAAATGAATGTAGTTTGATAGTTGCCTCATACGTAAGGTTATGAATTAAAAAATAACAATATTTCAAAATTTTATATCATTACTGTTCTTTTTTTCTTAACTAGACTTTTGCAAATGGTCATATGACAAATTACTACAGCCAAACAGAAAACTGCATTCTCACATTTCACTCCTATGTAAAAATATTCATTTTAAAATTAAATGTGGAAAAAACAAAAGATATCTGTTTTTGTCAAGCGCAGACAGTTGTTTCAAATGAAACATATAATGATACTTAATTTTTAACTTCAGAATAGATATACCTTATCAGTGAGGTTATCTTCCTAGGGGTAGTTTTCAAAACACAGTCAGTTTTATGGCCAGGAAAATGGACACTGATGCTACAGAGCAGACATAAGAAGCTAACAGGAATACTAAATAAGGTCTGTCTATAATTCTGTATCATAAATAGTAATACCTCAGACTCTGGGCAAATGCTAAGCTATTTATATCTAATTCTTACAATAAAATTAAAATAATTCATTTTGATATATCTTTATCCATTTACTTCTAATTTTATATATATGGCTATAATTTCCTTACACAAGCCTTTCTCTAGGAACTTCAGCTAGAAATCTGTGTGATTCTGGCACATAGCAAAGACTCAAAAATTCTAAATTTCTAGTACCACTAAATAGTACAGAATAGAGGAGATTCTTTAAAAATTAGTTAAGAGATATTATTACCTCCTTGCAAAATTCAAAACCAAATATAACCATCTGTGAGGTTAAAGTGAGGCCAAAAAAAAAAAAAAAAATTCAAACACTGCTTTTTTTTCAGGGAGTATTACATTTAAGGAGGAATCAAAAAGCTGTGACAAAATAGTGTATAATCACACATATGTAACACAGTTTATTAGGAACCATATGATCAAATATTTGATTTCTTTTATTCATATTACCAAATTAATCAACAGAATAATTAAACTATTTTCAATTTCACCTTAAATTATGTTACTCAATTTTTCAGGAAGAAATTTTATGTCTAAATGACATTCATCCTTTAAAAAAAAATGTTACAGTATTGCTTAGAATGTTTATCTACCTTTCAATTCTTACCTCACTGCTAATATATGAGAGGTGACTAACACAAAATATATATATGTATATTTTGTCTAATATGCCTGTATTTATGTGGTTTAGAATGAAACATTATTTCTCCACACACTTCTAATTCTTTCAAATTACAAATGCTAATATTTACTGTTTTAAGAAGTACCAAAATATCCCTAAATTAAACAGGTTGCTCTTCTTAATTACAAACAATTAACTGGTCTTGTAAAGAGTGTCGGGGAACCAGAGAATGAGCAAAGCAAAAAGTATCTGGATTAGACCATCTGGGGGACATGTTTAAAGGACCTTTAAACTGATAACTATCTATATCTGCATTAGTAAGTGACTAAAATCACATAGAACACGGTTATTCAGTTATCCAAGTGACACAACTGATGAAATATTCATCAATGAAAAAAAACTGATGAGGGGCTAATGTGTAACATGGTGACCATAGTTGGTAACACTGTATTGTATCATTGAAATTTGCTAGGAAAGAACTTAAATGTTCTCACCAAAAAAAAAAAGAGATAAATATGTGAGATCATGGCTATGTTAATTAAATAGATGGAGGAATCTTTTCACGATGTGCATGTACATCAAATCACAATGACGTATGCTAAATATCCTACAATTGAATGTGTCAATTATACCTCAGTAACGCTGAAAAACATAAGTAAATAAAGTAAGAAATATCTTGGTTTGACGGATAGGCAAATTTTGGCAATTTGAAAACTGCAAATTCTGACATTTAAGTGATTCCTCCTGGTTCAAATCTGGATGCCAGTACAAAACTCAAGGATCACACCCATAAAACAATACTGTGCCCTGAATGTGGCCCCCTTCCCTCCTGGAGGTTATTTTAATACTTTCCTTATCTGAATAAGCCCATTTGGTAACTGCTGCTACTGTTTCCCAAAAGACATTGCTTTTGCTAGGCCTTCTTATGTGCAGAGAAAATTTTTTCTGTGTGTTTTCCAGGCTATCTCCTATTGAAAGCAAAATGCCTTTGGAAAAAAGGTGACATCTATCATATTACAATAAACATCATTTATCAAAAAAACCCCCCAAACTAATGAAGGTTAATACACACCACAGATGAGAATACAATGCTATCTTTTTCCCTCTTCCTTAAAATTCAAATTCCTCTCATTTTCTTATGGACAATCACATTTTTGGTTTCATCACAGATAATGCATCGAAAACAAAGGAGTCTACTTTTCAGAAATAATCTATATTCCTATTATTTCTATAACAAAATGCCCAGTTATTGCCCAAACCCCTTCTCTTGCAGCTTTCCTGTCATTTGGGGTTATGTTAGCTTAGCTTCAAAAACCACCCTGCACATACATATGTGCAGCAGTTGCCACCGCAGAGCTGTCAGGAGTGGGGACTGAAGACACCTAGCAATCTACAGTGAATAAAACATGCCTTCAAAACCACACAGAATGTACGTCTTCAGTACTTTTATATTTAATGTGTAATCTGTGATGTGCCGCTTTATAAATATTTTACATTGCTTTATTTTTGAAGTTTCACCTTGCCAAGTACACTGGTAAATAATTCCAGAGAAAGGACCAAAGTGTGTGTGTGTATGTGTGTGTGTGTGTGTGTGTGAGAGAGAGAGAGAGAGAGAGAGAGAGACAGAGACAGAGACACAGAGACAGAGACACAGAGAGAAATAGAGAGAGCGTGAGCCAGAAAGTTCTCTGTAAAGAGCTCTGTACACTTTGCTAAGTGCTTTATGTGTTTACCAAGGTCTTGTTAAACTCACTGTAAAGCCACCTGTCACACTACTGACAAGGAAAGGTGGCTAAATTGGAAATACAGGAATTCATCTGGTTAATGGCAGCATAAAAATAATTCAGGAAGTGGAAAAAAACCCAGAAACACAGAAGGAAAAAATTCATTAATAGGTGCCTAGCAAGTTTCTTTTATACAAAACTGTTAATAAGTTGTACATGCAAGGATATTACATTAAAGCAAAATATAGTTTCCTCTATTTTATCTGCAATTATAGGAAAATTAAGGCCAAATTCTCAAAATATTTAAGGCGTACACTGTATGACTAATGGAACGCTTTGGGACCAACAATGACCTTATCAATAATTTAATCATTTTTATCCCAACTGGGTTTAGTTCATACATATATTCACCACACACACATTTCCTGTGCTGTTTTGGACTTTCTTCATTGAGCTTAAAAACCAAGAAAAAAAATCAGTTCTTTATGGAATGAGTTACCAATAGAAACTATTTCAGTATGCTTTTGTATTCCTAGAAAGGAAAACTTACTCTAAGAAATGAGGTCCTGTAAAGAACCTCCTAAAATTAACATGCTTTTACTGCAGTTAAAAATATTTAGCAAGAGTTTAAGTTACACTTGAGTAGCACTAAACCTTTCTTTTAGCTTCAGTTTAATCGCTTGATACTATTAATCTTGCTTTATGTATGTTACACCTGCAGATTGCAATGCTCGTAACCTATACCTTGTATTATTTGTGATAATACAATAATTCATTTTTTACCAGACTTACTAATTAAAATCTACACAAACCAAAAAGACCTTCTGAAGTATTAAATTTAATAATAAACCACCCAGACAGGACAGTCTCCATGTCTGCATTTATGCCTCTATTCTCAGTTTTAAATTTCTGTGTAATTAAGCTGCTATCCCCTTGGGGATCAGTGATTCCTGATGGTGTTATTGCTTGGTGAATGACCCATGGAAATACCAAGAGAAATACATTTTTTACTGATCAGTTTATGAAAATGACCAATTTGACTGAGGCTTAAATAAACATTGCCTTAATCCAACATGGCTGCAGTGGGTTATACACGCAGAAAGCAATTTATACACGAGATCTTCATTTCTTTTTTCTTCTGAGATATGGGTACAGCCACCTTGGAAGAACAAGTAAAATTGGAAAAGGTATATTCAACTTAATTTAACAAACACTCTAGGGGCATCTTGAGTAACCTGTGATCACTGACTGGGTAAGCATATTGGAACACAAAAGAGCAATGTTCGAGTTTTGCTTAATGATATTAATTTTGCCTTTTGCCTTCTGTTCACTTGTACTTTTCAAAACTAACAGTTAATTTTTAAATAATCCATGCCTGGTAGAGAAGAAACACAGAATCCAAATTCTGTGTTTGTGTCAGAGAAAAACAAAAGCAAATCAAAAGTTCCCATCTTTGTGCCTGCCACCTCCCTTGACTGAATTTAGGCTCTTCTTATACTGGGTTCCTTTGTACTCAGTTCTTTTTGAATTAATTTACCCTGAGTTTTCCTTTATGTCAACTCTGTGAAAACAGTCTTAAAATTAGAACCAAATATTGTAGTTATTATAATTAGGGTCACAAGGCAGTCTCATCTTTAATTCTAACTTCTTTGGAGAGCAAAGCCACAAAAGATGGAAGCCAAAATAAATCATTTTTCCCCCCCAATTTCACGTTTATTCTTCTTCTGAGAGCTCTGCAGAATACATTATTGGAAGATGCTTAGCCTGTTGGCTATTTTTTCAATCTATTTCAATTTGGTCTCCTTAAAAATATTTGGGATCTGCATGTGCTACAGAAAGATCCGAATACTTCAAGCCCATCAAACTCTGTTGCAAAAACAGAAGGAACTGCAACTTCAAATTAGTTATTATCTTTAAGGAACTCAAATTTGCTTTCTAAGTGCTCCTTGTAATACGCAGGTTGAAGCCAGCTTGAATTTGGCTTTCTGGGAACATGTGTTAACCCTAACTTAACCGCCACAGGATAAGTACACGAACTGTTAAAAGCGTATTTTTGACTTTGGGGAAAATTCTCTGTTCCTTTCAGTGGGCAGTACACAGCCCTTTATTAAGGAAGGTTTCTTATTCCAAAAATAAGTTCCTAATAATTATTACCCATTCGTACTGTAATTTATTCTCTTTGGCAAGGGTCTGAAGCTGTTTTGTCAGAACTATAATACGCCCTTTGCAAAAATAGCCTGAATGGAAAGCAGAGCCTTGTGTATCTATGTTTTTTCAGAGGTTCAAGATGCTCTGAGAGTGTGGGACACAGAGGATGACCATCACATGTCTTGAGGCTGTATAATCCTTGAACGTTTCTCTCTCTCTCTCTCTCTCTCTCTCTCTCTCTCTCTCTCTCTCTCACACACACACACACACACACACACACACACACACACACACACACTTCTTTCAGAGGTAGACCTGCCATTTGGATTACAAGTATGGTATATCGAGGAGTCATTTTAGGATGTATGATTTACCAGCAAGTTCAAATAAAGCTACTGAAAGGTGATCATACTCCAATATCGATTTAGTTGTATGAATAGGATGTGCTCTCACTGAGAATCCTATTGTACACTCCAACCAGGGTGCAGCTGGAATCATAGCCCTGACTCAAGAGAACATGGGGGTAAAAGCTGCTAAGAAGTAATCTCTCTACCCGATCACTTACTTGGGCTCCACTACAAGTGAGCTACTGGGCATCTCCTTGAGAAAATTACTTGGAAGCCACTCTGACCTATGAATAACAGCATGAAGAATTAATTCATGGACGGTTGGTGGTCACGTGGGGACACTTAATTTTAGGCTCTGTGAATACTAGTGTTTATTTATACTACAAACAAGTCTTACTTCTAGGAAGTCTATAAATAGGCTTTGTTCTGTCATTTTATCTTCAGGAAAGGGAGTTATGAGCAAGTCGGTTTTCTCAAAGAGCACACACAGGCTTCCTGAAAATAATTGCTCCTATCCTTCCCTAATCTGAAACTCATTAAAAAACAAAACAAACCTTGTGCGACTTTATTTTTTTTTTTTGAAATTGTCATAGGCTATTTCACATACCAATGAAATCTTAGCCTCACTGAATAACACTTTTCAATTTCCTGTGCATAAATCTCCTAATACACTCATATATATCGTTGGAGGAACTAACATAAGGTGTAACACTAAACTAAGAAATATCATCAGGATCCATGTGATTCAGGGTGGACGTAAGACCGCACGTCTGCAGACCAGTCACACGTCATGAAGAGAGTCAGACTGAGCCCCTTCCTAAGAGGCAGCAGCGGTGCCTGGTTTCTATGACTTCTTACCGCTTACCTGTAGCTGTAAGCACCTTCTGGTGTGGTTTTCTCGGGCCCCCTCTTCCTTCTCCCCCTCCCCGCCATCGCACAAGGCGCCCCGACCCTGCCTAGCTGTGCGGAGGCTAGGACAAGTGCGTCACTCAGGCCTGATGCTTACAGGTTCCATATCTATTCTGTTCCCCAATCACACTGTCCAGAGATGAAGGCACTGATAAACAGATCCCAGCTAAAGGGTTAATTACTGATAGGTTGGTTTGGTTCCTCTTCCTTCTGCAGCAGATCACAAGCTCCTTGGGGTTATTTGGTGTTGGACAGAGTAGGGGAGTTAACGAATGTTTATTAAATTACTATGAATCCTCCTTCCCAGGTCAGCTCTTGTTAACCAGTGATCTTCTTGATCTTGAGCCTGCATCCTTGATCTCTCATACGTTTCCTAGCTGCTCATCTGACATTCCCCTGGGCTGCTCTCATCTCTGTAGGGATCCCTGGACACACATACTGAATAGTAAGTGGTCACACCTATGAAGCAATCGATCAAGGCCTCCTAAGTCCTCTCTCTTGGACTTTCTCCCTTCACCTCCTGTACTCTGGCTCCCTGCTTGCCTACACCTCAGATGCTCTGCAGCTGGGGCCTGTAGTCTACTAGGACCCTACCCTCAAAATGTGATCCTAGGACCAGCCCCAACATTGGGGAGCTTGTTAGAAATGCAGACTCTCAGGTCCCCAATATAGTCCTACTGGATCAGACTCTTCATTTTAACCAGACCTACAGGTGATCTCTGTGTATATTTAAGTTTTGGAAGCCATGGACTAGGTGACAGTTCCCTGTTTCCTACTCATTTTGGTGCCAGCTGTCAGGGCTCCTAAAATCCACCATGCATCCGCGTATAATGTTATTCTAGGAGGAGAGAAAAGGCTTAAACTGTTGGATGACTCTTCTAACTAGAGTAATGGTCTCAAACTTTAGTATGCATCAGACTTGCCTGGAGGGCTTATTAAAACGCAGATTGCTAGGACGCATCCTCAGAGTGTCAGATTCTGATTCTGAGATTTAGATGGGGCCCGATCGTTTGCATTCCGATCTAGTTCCCTGGAGTTGCTCATGCACCTGATCCACAGATCACAGTATAGTATGAGAATCACTAAATGAGGTTCTGGTTTCTGTTCACATCCCCTTAGTCCTAGGTGGGGGGTCTTCTAATCAGCTTACTCATTGGTTTCGTGGACCAATGGCCATGAAACATCTAATGGCTGGGACACCAAGCACACACAGCCAAACCTCTCTTAACGTTCTATCTCTAGTAGTATCTATACTTCTTGCCCTCAGGAAAACATCACTATAAAAACATGATCCAATAAAAAGGAGAGACAGAGACATTCAGGAAAGGGAGAAGGCCTCCCAAAGGTTAGGAGAAACTGGGCCACTCTGATTTTGTTTAACTCCCAGTATATTACAAGATGAAGAAATGCCAGAACAAGGCCATAAAAACTGTGACATTTTAAAAGTTAACATTTATAGGTCAATGTTTTTTTAAACATAAATTTACTAGGATGGTTACATACAATTGCAGTTGAAGGCAGAGCGAACACTCTTAAGTTTGAGGCCTTCTGTGTTTAGCCCTGAGTTGATGACTCTCCTGGGTTCTCTGGTGATCGGCTCTAACGAGGTGACAGTTGGGATGGGACAGGACATGGCCAATAAGCTAGCTGCAAGGAGAGGAGTGGCCAGTGCATACAAGGGACAGAGAATACCAGTGCCACCAGGACCCAAAAGGGCACTCTCCTACTCCCCATGCAGAAGCCCGACAACATTGGGAGCCTGGCTGAATGGCCAACGATTTGGTGTTTTCTCTCCTGTGTGACCCATGAACCATTCTCACCCTGAGGTTCTGCACTATCAGTATGCTCAGACGGATCTGTCTCTAAAAGAAAACATGCATTTAAAATGTTTTACCTGGAAAGATAAAGAGCTAAACAGTAAGAGATGTCTGCCCCAATGGTATCATTACTACCAGCCCCACGATGACCTGGTAGAAGAGAAATTTCAGGATAAGGGAGTTTCCCTGGAACCTCTCAGATCTCCACGCACAGTTGAAACACAGGAAGACCACCCACACAAGGGCAAGCGGAGGCTATTTATTCAAAGCTTGCTATAGCAAGGGAATCAGCTACCATCACTTGTGTTTGGCAAAGGATCAAAAGCAGTCAGGGGAGTGGGAAAGCTTTATTAGTGAATCACAGAGAAGGCTTCAGGTCTGCCTGATTGGAGGCTATAAGGATGCCGCTGGGCCGACCAGAAGAGGAGCCTCATTTGTGATTGATTTGGGGAGCATATTAGCTTTCTCTGTTTGGTCCTGAGTTGGAAGCAGGCAAAAATAGGGGAGTTGGCAGTCACTGACCAAGTCCTGACTGTTCCGGGCTGATTTTGCTGCAGAGGTTGTGGCTTGGCTTCTTGCACAGGTCAGTGCTCTCTTGTCCTAGATTGCCTGGCCAGTGTTCACTTTCTCATTCAGTCTTTCTTTACCAACTCCAGGCTGCTCGGCCTATGCCCATGCCTAGTCTAGAACCAGCTACAGTTTCAGTTTCACAACATTACTTTCTCGGGTAGTTCTGAAGTCTAAAGGGAGACGAGATTGAGAGGCAGTGGCAATGGGTGTGCTGTTTCCCTCTTTACAAAGCTTTATGGAAAGCATGGAATAGTGAAACTTAAATTCTATTTCTCTATATAATTAGAGAGGAGTTGTGGACCCCTTTGAGAATTCAATCAAGTTGATGAACCCTCTCCCCTAAAATATACACACATCCACACACATACTCATGTGCAAGCCATTTCAGGAGTTTAGCTGATCCATGGACCTTAAATTAAGAAGTCATGCTCTATATTATTGTTTATTTTACTTTAGACGTTTATATTGCCATGGAAAGTTATATTCTACTGAAAGGAATACACAGCCTCTTTGTGCCTATTTCAAATTATCTCCTTGCATTTTAAAGGAATAGCATATCTTCTTTCTTCCTGGATTAAGTCTCTGCTACTGAGGAGCTAATCTTTGTGGCTCAGCTGGTTGAACAGCCTATAATTCAGCCCCATATTGGAAAAGTGTCCATGATTGGCAATTCTCACCTTCACTAAGTTGGAGATGGAACAGCTGGGGAGAGGGTGGTGGACATCCTTCACTGACTTCCTCTCCTGGCTCAGGCTAGCCCTGATCTGACCGTAAGTAAGGCTGCTATGAAAAACACCCAGGATCTTCATTTAACACGTATTTCCTGAAATTCAACTGTGTAGCAGGCACTGTGCTAGGCCCTAGATGGGGTGAGATGCTGACAACTTTCAAATTCAGTCAAAGCCCTACCAATCTGGGTTCCCAGAGTCACTTTGTATTTTTCTGTGCCCCCTCCCCACTAAGTGCCCCAATCAACCAGGGTATGTTCAGGGAATGCAAACTAATGGCAACATTAGCACAATATAGTTAGGAAGGTAAAAACAATTTAAAACACCACTAAATACATTTCAAAGTCAAGTATTAACTGTTTTTGGATTATCCACCATTTGGGATTATATGTGCCCTGGTTCCTGTCCATTACTGCAGATAAATGAAGAGCAGAATGTATCTGCACGGGGCCCAGCTGACTTACAAGGGGGCAGAAGTCAGTGAGGGAGAAGGGCAGTCAACACCCACATAGTTCAACTCAAACCCTCACAGTTACCTTTCTCTAGTAATGGAAGCAAAATGGGAACAAAAGAGGGTTAAAGAGAGTTGGGCTACTCCACTTTATCCCTGGCTCCCTGGCAAACAGCTGAAGTTTAGTGCCCAAACAACTTTACAATCAACTGTGTGTGTGTGTGTGTGTGTACATTTAAAAAAAATAGGGACAAATACACACCAAGCCAAGAAAAAAAAAATGCATTTTCTTATGCATAGACTTCATAATTTATAATGGCAAATATCATGCATTTATATGACTTTTTTGATTTCTAGAAATACATGATCTAAAAATTAGCCTTAACTCTCTAAAAGTGGTATTTCTTCAAGTGGTCTGTGGAATATAGGCATTAAAATCACCTGTGGGAAAACTGCACGTTTCAGAGACAGGTGATGACTTTGTTGAGCCTCCAGTACAGAATGATGGCTCTAAACAGGCAGGGCAGACACCCGCATGTTACAGACGTCCAGAGGTCCCAACAGGCCCATGGCCCGGCTTGAGCACACCCCAATCAAAAGCAGACTGTAGATTTAGACAATGATACTTTAGCTCCAAGCTCAGTGTTCCACCTATCTTTTATAATCCTCTGAATTCTCTATAATTCCTAAAGGATATCTAATTCAGATTTATATTTTAAAAACACCTCTTCACATTCATGTCTGAGTCACAAGACTCAGAATGCACAGTAACTACTCTTGCTATCTATCATCTGTGTGGTCACTAAGTTTTTCTGAGTAGAAGAAATGGAGCTTTCTGAAGGACTTATTTTGATAAATCATGATCAGCTATTTCACTAGCACTCCAGTTACATACAATACAGTGGTAATTACAGCTACAGGACCCTACAAGATTTAGAGTGCTTCCTTTCAAGGAAACTCATTAAGGAAACTATAGAGAACTAAGAACTTACAAAGAAAAATTAATTGCCACTTTTGGTCAGCCTATTTTAGAAAGACGTATGAGGTCTAGATTGTATATTGGGCTAACGGAGAGAACAGAAACTCAGTGAAGTCTGGCTTACTGAGGGCATCATGGTACATAATATGTTCATAAATTAATCTGCTCGTAAAGCAACTCACATACGAAGCACAAAAACATCCCGTAAAACACTTTAAATTTATTTTTATCAACAATACTCATTTCCTTTCCACATCAGCTAGCAGTTACTGTGGCTAAGAGCTGGTTCTGAGAAGCTACAAATCCATGATCTCAAAGGTGGAAATGCTGCTCTGGCCACAGCCTCCTGTCTTACCAGTGTTCTCACTTCCAAAATTCTTCTATTTCCTGTGAATTACAGTGAAAACTATGTGGGGCTATTATTTTGTTAATTTTGAATAACTTTTTGCAAGGTGAAAAATAATTTTAACGTGTAACGGGGCATACAGTGAGAAGTAATTTCCCTCACTATTCCTTGATCCACTCCCTCCAAATCCAACTGCCTAAGTGCAGCCAATGTGATTCCATAACACAGAGGCACTTTTAGGTATGCAAACACCTTTTAAAAACAGACATGGGAACATACTAAACCATGCATTTTAAAATTTAACAATATGATGGTTAAAATGGAGAGCATTCCAAATCGGCATTTATAGAAATACTTTATCCTTTTTAGTGGTTGCGCAGTATTCCACTGAGTGGACGTATCATGATTCAACCAGTTCTTTTATTTTGAGGGCATTTAGATTTCTCCCTTTGTTATTACACATGTCTCTGTAGGGGTCTTTGTGCTTGAAAGCACAGTATATCTTGGAAAGAAGGAAATGGTTTACTTCATGTTACCTCAACACTTTAGTTTGATTTTAGACTCTTTGATTACAAAGAGTAGAAGTGAAGGATCTCAGGAAAAAAAGGGGGCATTTGGGAACACAGTAAAACAGTGGTTTTCAAAGTGTGGTCCCTGGACCAGTAGCATCAGCATTACCTGAGAATTTCTTCAAACTGCAAATTTTTGGACATTCCCCACCCATAGCTACTAAACCAGAAATCCTGGCAGAATTTGAACAAGCCCTCTGGGTGATTCTGATGCAAGCTCAAGTTTGAAGCCCCTGCTTTAAGAGTTATATAACAGAATACAGTTCTGGGCCCAAAAGCTACCAGGGACCAAGAAAGTTTCAGTGACCTCTTTTTCCATCTCTCTCAGGCTACAGGGAGGTCTCTTTTCCCAGGCAGAAATTTTATTGTAATATTGTCAAATTTACCAAACTTTTTTCTTTATGGTTTATGGGTATTTTAATATTGCACCTAAGAATTTAAAAATAATAATTTTATTCCAGTTTTGTTTATATCACTGACCTACCCGGAATTTATTTTGGTGCAAAAATAGAGATACAGCTTCATGGTTTACCAAATAGCTAGTTAGTTCTAAAAACTGTACTATTAAATAATCCATTATTTTTCTATTGATTTGAAATTCTACTTTTATCATACATAAAATTGTCATATGTACTGAGGGTCCTATATGTATTGACGCTTTACCAATTCCAAACTGTTATAAGTATGGTATCTTTACAACACATTTTAACAGGGGATGGGGCTAATGACAAGTTTATTCCAGAACATTCCTGGCTATACCTGAATGTATAAAATTAAAAACAAATTTTGGGTAAATAAAATTTTATTTATGTTTGCTTTTGAAATTGAGGTATAACTGACATAATATTATATTAGTTTCGAGTGTACAACACGATGGTTCAATACTTGTATATACTGCAAAATGATCACCACAATAAATCAAGTTAATATCCGTCACCATACATAGTTATAATTTTTTTCTTGTGACTAGAACTTTGAAGATCTACTCTCCTATCTACTTTTCAACATGCAATACAGTGTTATTAACTATAATCACATGCTGTATGCTGCATTCCCAAGACTTATTCATTTGACAGCTGGAAATCTGCACCTTTTGTAATTTATTTTTAATTTGTACATGTATATTTTATATTTTTCTATTTTATAATTTTAATGTTTGTTACTTATTTTCCCCCAAAGAACGTTTGTATGTATACTAGTTTGTGTCATTTATGTTTTCTTATCGATTCATAACTTTTAGTTTTAATTCCTTCATTTTGTTTTCTTTAGATTTATTTTGCTGTTATTTTCCTCACTACCTGAGATGAATGTATGATTCACATATTTTTATTCCTTTTTTGTTTAGTAATTTAAGAGTAACCGGCTAAGAACTTCTAAGAGTATTGTTTTAGTCAAAATCAACACGTTTTGATCAATATACTTTAATTACCATTAATTTCTAGAAATTACACAATTTCAATTTTGATTTCCTTTTAATACAAGAGTAAAGATTTTTTTTTTTTTTTTTTCGGTACGCGGGCCTCTCACTGTTGTGGCCTCTCCCGTTGCGGAGCACAGGCTCCGGACACTCAGGCCCAGCGGCCATGGGTCACGGGCCCAGCCGCTCCGCGGCATGTGGGATCTTCCCGGACCGGGACACAAACCCATGTCCCCTGCATCAGCAGGCGGACTCTCAACCACTGCGCCACCAGGGAAGCCCAAAGAAAGTTTTAATATTTTCAGTGACAGGTTTGTCTCAGGGTTGTTTTCTATTTTTGTTATTAATCTCAAGTGTTGTCATCAAAGAATACAACTTTCTACTATGTGAAATTTACTGAAGCTTTTCTTTGTGGCTACTTTAAAAATAAATATTCTATGGATACATTAATTTCATTCTCTGTTTCTAGTATATAGAGTTCGATATATATTACTTAGGTCTGACAATCAATGTGAATAGTTAGGTTCTCTACATCCCTACTTTACAGTGTGTTGGCCTGATTTACCATGAATGAGGAGAGGTACAAGTCATTTAGTACTACCGTATTTCTATGTATTTCTCCTTATATTTCCTGCAACTGTTAGATTATATTCTGAGGGGCTTTTTTATGGGGGGGGGTGTGGGGAGGTATACATTGATTAAAGAAAGCTCTTCATTATAAATTGTAAACTTTTTCACATTCATAAAATGTTCTCATTTATCTCATTCAATGCTATTTGCTTTAAAATCATTTGTCTGATATGAATACCTCATTTTCATTTGCTTTTTTTAGTATGCCTGTGCAAATTGTTTTATTTTCAATCTGTTTCAGTTTCCTTTGCTTTAGAGGTGATTTTCTTAGGGTAGGGTTGGTTTATTTTCTTTTTTAAAATAATTTCCCTTTCAGACCTTGCTGCAATAGCTGATATGACACATAAAACTGGATAAAATATATGAAACACGCAGACATAAGAAAACAGGCAGCACAGCACCATGATCCTTAATGTAAGGGGGAAAAGAAAACAAGGGGATCTCTGTAACTGGTTTTCTGCCTGGAAGTACTTTTCAGAGCACATATCAGGATGGGGAAACCCAAAGCCATGTGCATTGGTCTTGCTGGGTTGAGAAGACAGAAAGGCTGAGGGAAGTCTGCAGGATATGTTATCTTTAAAGGAGAAAGTTATACAGAGAAAGAACTCAGAGGTCTGCACCAGGGGATCTCCTTAACTTTTTCGCTGAATACTAAGGTGTGCGTATGTAGGGTAAAACTCCAGTAGGCTCAGCAAAGAAAAACTACCAGAGAAAGAACTCCTACTGGGGAGTGTAAAAATTGCAAGAAGGTTTTACAAGGCTGGGAAACATCCACGTTCTGACTAAACAGGCTTGAGAGAAATTGGTGTATACACAGGGAATCCAGTGGAAATCCCCAAAGTGCCATGTCTTAGTAATAGGGCTAAATTGGCCCTTGGGTAGAGGATACATCAGAACCATACTTAAAAAAAAAAGTCTAAAAACAAGTATCAAAAAGTAAACTCAAAAGTAAACTCAACATTCCTCTAAAGGAAGTAAACTCAACATTCCTCTAAAGGAATCCAAAAGTAAACTCAACATTCCTCTAAAGGAAGACCACAAAATTCAGAAATTCAACAACATAACATTCAAAGTGCACAGCATTAAAAAAACCCACAAATGATGAGAAAAAATAGTGAAATGTAACATACAACTAAACAACATACCAGAAAGGAATAAGACCAGTTTTACACAAATGCTTCCTAAAAATATGAAAGAAGCAGAAACTCATATTGAAGCCAGCATTACTGAGATCCCAAAGACAGAAAATGCAGACCAATATCCACCACAAACATAAGCATGAAGATCCTTAACAAAATATTATCAAGTTGTATACAAAAGGCAAAGAGATAAGACAGGAAGAAATAAAGTGATCTGTAACTGCAGATGAAATAATTTTCAAACAAAATCCCAAACAATCTATAAAGAATCTACTTAAGCTAGTAAGTAACTTCAGAAAGGATACAGGTCAATATACCAAAATCAGTTACATTTTTACATACTAGGAATGAACACCTAGAAACTGAAATTAAAAGAATCAGCACCCCCAAATCATAAAGTACTGGGTTGGCCAAAAAGTTCGTTCGGTCAGTGAATATGTTGTTCGATAAAGTTCTTCGTGAAAATGAAAAATGGGTCTTTTGTTTTTACTTAAAACCGAATTAACTTTTTGACCGACCCAACATTTAGGGATAGTAAGTGTAATATTTATAAGCTGAAAACTATCAAAAAATAATGAGAGAAATCAATGAAGACCTAA
Source organism: Lipotes vexillifer (assembly GCF_000442215.2). Classification (NCBI taxonomy): domain Eukaryota; kingdom Metazoa; phylum Chordata; class Mammalia; order Artiodactyla; family Lipotidae; genus Lipotes; species Lipotes vexillifer. The sequence goes on along the minus strand of NW_006798629.1, from coordinate 4,963,053 downwards.
ATAAATGGATAGATACACTCTGCTTATTTGGCTAGAACAGTCAATACTGCAAGATGTCTGTTTTCCTAAAGCTGATTTTAAAGACTTAGTATAATCATTATCAAAATCCCAGCAAGATTTCCGGTGAAATTACAAGCTGGTTCTAAAATATGAATGGAAAAGCAAAGGATTAAGAATAACCAAAACAATTTTAAAAAGAAAAAGCAAAATTGGAAGAGTCCTACTACATAATTTCCATAATTTCCATTATTACCTAGATCAACAGAACAGAGTACAGAGTTTGGAAATAGACCTACACATATTTTCAATTGATTTTGCTAAAGATGGTAAGGAAAGTCAATTGTGAAAAAATGCTCTTTTCACAAACAATTATGGAATAATTGCACATCCACTATAAAACAATTAAGCTTAGAACTATATTTCACACTTTACACAAAAATTAACTTAAACTGGATAACAGATGTAAAGGCAAGAATTGTAAAATGTCTTGAAAATAAGTAAGAGAAAAAATTTTGATATTGATATATGCAAATATTTCTTAGGATATAGAAAATTCTAACCATAAAAGGAAAAAATGATAAATTGACCTTTATCAAAATTAAAAATGTCTCTTTGAAAGACACTGTTAAGAAAATGAAAACATGGACAACACATTGGGAGAAAATATTTACAAAATATGTATTGAAAAAGGGGATATACAAATAACTCTCATAACTCAACTGTAATAAACAAATACCTCAATTTTTTAAAATCATGAGATGTCAACAGGCACTTCACCAAAGAGATGTGAATAACAAACGTATGAAAAAATACTCAAAATGGTTAATAGTTATGGAAATACAAATTAAAACCACAATGAGCTACCACTACATAATCACAAGAATGGCTTTTAAAAAAATGACAAAACCAAGTGGTGACAAGGATACAACTGAAATCCTCAAACACTACTGGTGGAATACTCATTTTGAAAAGCAGTCTGAAAGCCCCTTGGCAGTTTCTTATAAAGTTAAACATATATTTACCAAACAAATCAGTGTCCATATCCTTGATATTTATCCAAGAGGAGCAAAAACTAAGTTCATGCACATAAACAGCTGTACATAAATATTTATAGTGTTTTTTTCATAACTGACTCAAACTGCAAAAACCCAAATGTTCTCCAACTGGAGTAAGAATAAACAAACGGTGGTACACCCAAACATGGTAATACTACTCAGTAATAAAAAGCAATGAGTTACCGATACAAGCAACAACATGGATGAATCTTAAATGTCTTATGATAAGTGTAAGAAACCAGACTTAAAAAGCTATATACTACATGATTCTATTTATATGATATTCTAGAAAAGGCAAAACTATAGAGACAGACTGAAAATATCAGTGCTGGCAGGGACTGGAGTTGAGGGAGGGAATGATAACAAAGGGGCGTAAGAGAAATTTTTTAATTGAAAAATTACTTCTAAGTACTGACTGTAGCACAAATGTATGTTTTTGTCAGGCTATACTTCAAAAAACTTAAATCAAAAGAAGACAGATACAAGCAAACTGAGTCACAAAGACCTTGAACACTAAACAAACAAAACCCAAAAGGTCAATAAGTAAATAATGAATTTTTTAAACCCCCACCCATGTTAGTATTACAAAGTGGGGAAAAATGGTGAAATAGATAAATTCTGTGTGACTGTACTCATCTCCTAGAGCACTAGACATGTAAAGTGTAAGGAGGAAATTTGAGGAACATTAAGTAATCTCATGGAAATATGAACAGGTACTACTACACAAAAATATACTTTATAGATGAGGGGAAAATTTGTCTTGATATTCAGAACACTGATAAAGAGAAAACCTGAAATAACTCTTCCAAGACACCAGAGCTGTGTTCTATCTAGACAGGGACACTGTAGGGTAAGAAATGACAAAGTCACCGCCACTTTGGTGGTACTTCAAATTCTGGTGTTCTCCAGTAAGCCTGTAATATTTACCTCCCAGAGTTCTCAAGTGGCTATCCCATTTATTCTGAAAAGATTTTTAGCTGCATTCAGTGGCAGAGACAGAGTAGAGTGTGCTTGCTCCATCTTACCTGGAAACAGAACCTCTCTACTTGAATATTATAAAAAGTCATCTCAAACCGAAAATATCCAACACCAAACTCCTAACCCTCTCACTACTTTTCCTAACTCAGCAAACAGCAACTCCACACTTCTAGTTGCTCAGGGACCAAAAAACTTGGAACTTCCTTTATTTCTTTTCCTCTCATACCCCACATTTAGTCCATCAGCAAATCCTTTTGAGTTTTATCTTCAAAACATATTCATAATCTGACCTTTTGTCACCAATTTTAATGATAGCATCCCAGTCTTCCATCTTGATACCAACTTTACTGATGCTACCACCATCATCTTCCACTTTGATTAACCAAATATTCATTTAATTTCTAAAATTAGTCTTTCATTTAGTGAAAAAAATACTTGAGGGCGTTCAGAAGCACCTAAATACATAAAGCATATATCAACAAACATAGAGAAAGAAATTGACAGTAACACAATAATAGTAGGGGACTTTAACATCTCACTTACATGAATGGACAGATCATCCAGACAGAAAAATCAATAAGGAAACACTGGCCTTAAATGACACATTAGATTAGACAGACTTAATAGATATATATATAGAACGTTCTACCCCAAAGCAGCAGAACACAAATTATTCAAGAGTACTTGGAACATTCTCCAGGAGAGATGAAATGCTAGGCCACAAAACAGGTCTCAATAAATTTAAGAAGACTGAAATCAGATCAAGCATTTTATTTGACCACAATGCTATGAGACTAGAAATCACCTATAAGGAAAAGAAAAAAAAAAGAATCACAAACACATGGAAACTAAACAATATGCTACTAAACAACCAATGGGTCACTGAAGAAACTGAAGTGGAAATCAAAAGAAAATGGAAACACAATGATACAAAATTTAAAGAACACAGCAAAAACAGTTCTATGAGGGAAGTTTATAGCAATACAAGCTTACCTCAGGAAACAAGAAAAATCTCAAATAGGCAACCTAACCTAACACCTACAGGGACTAGAAAAAGAAAAACAACAACAACAACAACAAAAACGCAAGTTAGTAGAAGGAAAGAAGTCATAAAGATCAGAGCAGAAATAAATGATATAGAGACTTAAAAAAATAGAAAACTTCAATGAAATTAAGATCTGTTTCTTTCAAAAGATAAACAAAAGTGATACACTTTTAGCCAGACTCATCAAGAAAAAAAGAGAGAGGACCCAAAAAAATAATATCAGAAATAGAAAAGGAGAAATTATAACTGATACCACAGAAATAGAAAGGATAAGAGATTATTATGCATTATATGCCAATTAAAGGGACAACCTAGAAGAAATGGATATATTCCCATAAACATACAATATCCTAAGACTGAATCAGGAAGAAATAGAAAACATGAACAGACCAATTACCAGAAATGAAACTGAATCAGTAGTAGTAATTTAAAAAATCTACCAATAAACAAAAGTCCAGGACCAGATGGCATCACAGGTGAAGTGTACCAAATATTTTAGGAAGAGTTAATGCCTATCTGTCTCAAACTATTTCAAAAAATTGAAGAGCAAGAAACACTTTGGAACTCACTCTACAAGGCTAGCATCACCCTGATACTAAAAGCAGAGAAAGATACCACAAAAAAGAAAATTTAAAGGCCAATATCACTGATGAACATAGGGGCAAAAGCCCTCAACAAAATATTAGCAAACTAATATTTATGAATGCAAGAGTACATTAAAAGGATCATATACCATGATCAAGTGGGATTTCTCCAAGGGATGCAAGGATGGTTCAATATCTGCAAATCAGTCAATGTGATACATCATATTATCAAACTGAGGAATAAAAATCATATGATCATCTCAGTAGACACAGAAAAAGCTTTTGACAAAATTCAACATCCATTTATGATAAAAACTCTCAACAAGGTGGGTGTAGAGGGAACATATTTCCACATAATAAAAGCCATGTATCACAAGCCTTCAGCCAACATCATACTCAACAGTGAAAGGTGAAAGCATTTCCTCTAAGATCAGGAAGAAAAAAAGGATGCCCAGTCTCGCCACTTTTATTCAACAAACTATTTTAAGTCCTAGCCACAGCAATCCGACAAGAAAAAGAAAGAAAAGACATCCAAATTGGAAAGGAAGAAGTAAAACGGTCACTGTTTGCAGATGACACAATATTATATAAAGAAAATCCTAGAAAACGCCACCAAAAAACTATTAGAATAAATGAATTCAGTAAAGTTGCAGGAAAAAAATTAATGTTCAGAAAGCTACTGCGTTTCTATACACTAACAATGAACTATCAGAAAGAGAACGAAAACAATCCCATTTACAATTGCATCAAAAAGAATAAAATGCCTAAGGAATAAATCTAACAAAGGAGGTGAAAGATCTATACTTGGGAAACTATAATACACTGATGAAAGAAATCAAAGTCAACATAAATGGATGGAAAGAAATACTGTGCTCATGGACTGGAAGAATTAATGACCATACAACCGAAGGCAATCTACAGATTCAATGCAATCCCTATCAAGACTAATGACATTTCTTTTACAGAACTGGCACAAAAATTCTAAAATTTGTATGGAAACACAAAAGACCCCAAATAGCTGAAAAAACCTTGAGAAAGAAGAGCAAAGCTGGAGGTATCATGCTCCCTTATTTCAAACTACACTACAAAGCTACAGTACTCAAAACAGTATGGTGTTTGCACAAATACAGGCACATAGATCAATGGAACAGGACAGCCCAGAAACGAACCCACACTTATATAGGCAATTAATCTATGACAAAGGAGGCAAGAATATACAATGCAGATGTGCACTGCATATATAGCCTCCTCAATAAATGGTGTTGGGAAAACTGGACAGCTATATGCAAAAAAATCAAACTGGACTACTCACATCATATGCAAAAGTAAACTCAAATTGGATTAAGGACTTAAAGGTAAGACCTGAAACCATAAAACTTCTAGAATAAAACACAGGCAGTACACTTCTTGACATCAGTCTTAGCAATATGTTTTTAGATCTGTCTCTTTAGGCAAGGGAAACCAAAACAAAAATAAACAAATGGGACTACATCAAACTAAAAAGCTTTTGCACAGTGAAGAAAACTTAATAAAACAAAAAAGTCACCTACTGGATGGGAGAAATATTTGCAAATGATATACCTCATAAGGGGTTAATATCCAAAATATAATATCCAAGTGTTGAAGAGAATGTGGAAGAAAGGTAACCCTTGTGCGCTCTTGGTGGGAATGCAAATTCGTGCACCCACTGTGGAAAACAGAGTGGAGGTTCCTCAAATAATTAAAAACAGACCTACCATATGATCCAGAAGTTCCACTTCTAGGTATTTATCTGAAGAAAATGAAAACACTAATTCGAAATGATATATGCACCCCAACGTTCATAGCAGTATTATTTACAATAGCCAAGATATGAAAGTAACCTAAGGGTCCATCAACAGATGAATGGGCAAAGGAGATTCAGTATATATGTATACAATGGACTATTACTCAGCCATAAAAAAGAATGAAATATTGCCCTTTATAACAACACGGATAGGCCTGGAGGGTATTATGCTAAGGGAAAGAAGTCAGATAGAGCAAGACAATTACCATATGATCTAACTTATTATATGTGAAATCTAAAAAGCAAAACAAATGAACAATTATAACAAAACAGAAACAGAGTCACAGATGCAGAGAACAAACAAATGGTTGCCAGAGGGGAGGGAGGTGGGTGAAACAGGTGAAGAAACTTAAGAGGTACAAACTTCCAGTTACAAAATACATGAGCCACAGGGATGAAATGTATAGTATGGGAAATCTAGTCAATAATAACATAATATCATTGTATGGTGACAGATGGCAACCAGCCTTATCATGGTGATCATTTTGTAATGTATAGAAATATCAAATCACTATGTTGAGTACTGAGAACTAACACAGTGCCATAGGTCAACTAAAATTCAAAAACAAACAGACAAACTCACAGAAAAAGAGATGATATTTGTGGTTACCAAAGGTAGGGGGTGAGGAAGGAGGAATTGGATGAAGGCAGTCAAAAGCACAAACTTCCAGTTATAAGATCGTAAGTAATAGGGATGTAATATACAACACGATTAATATAATTAATATAAATGTTAAGAGTTCTCATCACAAGGAAAGGTACTTTTCTTTTAGTTTGTATCTATATGAGATGATGGATGTCCACTAAACTTACCATGCTCATCATTTCATAATGTATGCAAGTCAAATCACTAAGCTATGCACCTTAAACTTATACAGTGCTGTATGTCAATTATATCTCAGTAAAACTGGAAGAAGAAAATTTGAGAGGCAAATATATGCCAACTTCTGTTATAAATGGTGAGGTTTTGGCAGTAATCGAGACAGATAAAAATCTCTATCTTCATGGATCTTATTTGGTAGTAGAAAATTACTTCTAGTAGATAATGATTATGATTTCAATACCTTCTTAACTGATTTCTTTGCTTCTGCCCTTGTCTTCCTACAGTCGATTCTCATCGCTGATTGTAAGAAGATCCTTTCAAAAGGTAAGTCAGATAATGCCATGCCTCTGCTCAAATTTCTCTAACAGTGTATCATCTCAGAGTAAAAGCCCACAAAATTACCAACACTCACACCCATCCTTCCCATCTTTCTTCTTGATCAAGCTAGAGATCAATCTCTCTCACTTAACCATTCATCTGCTATTTCTTAAAATTCCTCTCCATATTAGATATCTCCCCTATGAGTTTCAGACTTATATGTACAGCCGCTTGGTCACTGGCCCTCAGCACCTGGGTATCTCACGAGTACCTGATACTCAACATGCCCAACACTGAACTCATTTACCATCCCCCCCCCCAAATTTGCTCCCACTGTGCTCCCCATCTCAGTTGCCCAAGCAAAAATCAAATATTATCCTCATCTCAACTGACATCCTCCTCCCCCATCCCACGAATCCTGTGCCCTGGTCTCTGTGATCACACACATATGGCCAGCTCTTCCCCTACATCTCTATTCTCTTCCCCCTTATTATAGACACTCTCTATACTGCAGATGCTCATTAATCATCTAATGACTCTTTGCATGAGAGAACTTAAAAAAAAAAAAGTAAAATGTAATCTATGCATTCTCAAATGTTTATTAAAAACATATCATATACACCGGGTCCTATTCTGTGTGCTAAGGACATAGCAATGAAGGAGGTAAGTCCCTGCCTTCCTAGAGCTTACACTGTATTGGGGGAGCCAGAATGTAAACCAATAAATACATAATAAATCGTAAGTGCTATTAAGAAAAATAAAGTGCATAAGGGGATAATGAACCACAAATAAAGTGAGGGAACAAGCCAGGGAGACATCTTAGGGCGAGTGAGTGGAAATAATAAAGAAGCAACAGCAAGTGCAAACGCTCCATGGTCACAACAAACTTGAGTTGTTTAAGGAAGTGTCTGGAGGAAGAGGACAGAGAGGTGAAGGGGTCACACAGGATCGCATGGGCCACAGCAGGGAAGGGCTCCGGGTACCACTCCAAATGTGATGGTGCTTGAGACTGAATGTTTGTGACCCCACAAAATTCATACATTAAATCCTAACACCCATTGTGATGGTATTGGGAGGTGTGTCCTCTGGGAATCGAGTTAGTTCTGCCTTCACAAGTGGGATCAGTGTCCTTATAAAAGAGATCCCACAGAGCTCACTTGCCCCTTCTGCCCTGTGAGGAAACGAGGGAAAACGGCTATCTATGAACTACCAAACAACGAATTGGCCAGTGGTTTGATCTTGGACTTCCCAGACTCCAGAACTATGAGAGATAAATTCCTGTGGTTTATAAGCCACCCAGTCTTATGGAACTCTGTTATAGCAGCCCGAATGAATTAAGACAGATTGCATGCTCTTGGAGGTTTCTGAGTAGGAAACTGTTATAATTCTATTTCTATTTAAAACAGGTCACTGTTGCTGCTGTGAAGAGAAGAGGCTGTAGGGAGACTGGGATGAAAAGAGGGAGCCCAGTTAGGAAGCATTTGCAACAGTCCAGGTGAAAGATGACAGAAGACCGGGACTAGGGTGAGTTGGCCTGGTGGAGTTTGCAAACAAGTGGGGGAGATTCTGGATATATTTTGAAGATAGAGCCACTATGATTTGTTGATGGATGTGGGATGAGAGGGAAATTAAGAAATCCAGATGATCCATCCCCGGGCTTTAGGGGAGCCAGTGGGTGCATGTTGGTGTCATTTTATTTACAAATGGGAGAAGACAGAAAGCAGAGAAGTTTTCAGGAGAAAACCAAGAATGTAGCTTTGGACATGTGAAGTTAGAGTCCTGTGGCTTTCCAAGTGATGCTTAGGAAGTTAGGCATGTCAGTTTAGATCTCGTAAGAGGAGAAGCAGAAACTGGAGATACCGCTTTGGGAGTCATGAACTTAGAAATGACATTTCAAGACACAGGACTTGTGAAATCACCCAGGGAGACAGAGAAAAGAAGAGGTCTGAGGATTGGGTACTCTCAGGTGGCCATGTCAACATTTAGCAGCTGGGAAAGGAAACTGAGCTGAGGAAGGAGATGGAGGAGGAACAGCCAGTGGAAGTAGGAGAAAAACCAGAATGGGGTATTCCAGAAATCCAGTAAAGAGAGTATTTCAAGAAGGATGTAGAAATCAATGGTTTCAAGGATGAGAGGTTGAGTAAGTAAAGGAATGAAAATTGACCACTGTATTTAGCAACATGGGGAAAAGTGGTTAGAGGAATGGGGCAGGGGGTGGGAGGTGACAGCCAGAGAGTAGTGGGTTTAAGAGAGTGGAAGCTGAAGAAACAGAGTTGTGCTGCCCCTCTGCCCTTTGCATGAGGAGCTTTGCTCTAACAGCTGGTGAGAAATAGGAAATAGATGAAGAGGGATTCATGTTCAAGGTGGGTTGTTTCATGTTTGTTTCTTATTCCTTCAGATGAGACAGAAAAGACAGCATGTTCAAATACTAATAATGATACAGCAGACGGGGACTTACTAGAGCAGAACTGAATGGACAGAAGTGCAGGAACAAATCTTTGTGTAGGAGACAGTGGGACCCAGTGCCTGAGCGGAGAGGTAAGGGCAGTTTTGAAGAGGGCAGGGAGAGACGAAACAGACTGAACGATATGCCTGTGGGAATGTGAGCAAGTTCCCTTCTAGGTTCTCAGTGAAATACACAGCAAAGGCGTGGGGACGTGGGGAGGCGCGGGGGGGG
>NW_006798629.1:4910866-4953596 GCF_000442215.2 Lipotes vexillifer | reverse complement strand
CGCTCCCTGTTCTCCCTGGCCTGTCCTGCCTTTCTGGATTTTACACTTTTTTCAGATGGCCTTTTTGACCGGGGCGGGGGGGGGGGGGGGGGAGGCGGCTGGAGAGGTGTTAAATGCTTAAGAGGACAGGAAATACTGGAGGGCTGCTCCAAAGTGCGAGGACCCACTTGAAGAGAGGTCAGTAAGTATGGCTGTTTTCGTCTGGCCACCTTCAGCTGCTCACTTACAGGCACCAGTAGGGTTTGGGTTTTGTTAGTCAATGATACAAAGGGAGGAAGGAACAAGGGTGCTGTGGCTAAATGCTCAGGCGTAATTAAAACGAGGGAGCACAGGAGGAGCTGGGGAATTGAGGACACTAGTGGAATAAAGGACAGTGGAAAAGCAGTGGGGTAAATGAACTGGAAATCAGGCTGGAATTGGAGATATGATCATGGAAGGGGGGGAATAAGTCAGAGAGAAGCAAGTTTGAGGTGGATGTTCTTCGGGTGGTACAATTACTGGAAATAAGGAGGTTACTGACATGACCACGAGAGTAGGCAGCTGGAGGTGAGGAAGTAGAGGAATAACTGAAGGGCAGAGGCAGATATGACCTGCCTCAGAAACACTGACTTTAGGAGCCACCGGGAAGTTTGAGGGAGTATTTTCTACTCATCATCCACAGTAGCTTTAGAGATTCAAATTCATGCTAATTCTTGGCGCATGTTTAGACTTTGGTGATTAACAGAGGAACTACCATTTATTGAAGACACTTGTTTTGGATACTTTATGGAAGTCATTTTCTTTTAAACTTATACCCGCTCTAGGGGGCAATCATTATGTCTTCGTTGTACAGATGAAGCAGCTGCAGAGCTAAAAAAATGGTGGGGTCAGGATTAAAACCTAGAACTGCCTGACCATAAAACTGAAGACCCTATTTCTTAATTGGAGCCCTTAAAGAAAGCCTAATTCTTTTTTTTTTTTTTTTCTTTTTTGCGGTACGCGGGCCTCTCACTGCTGTGGCCTTGAGGAGCAACAGGCTCCGGACGCGCAGGCTCAGCGGCCACCGCCCACGGGCGCAGGCGCTCTGCAGCATGTGGGATCCTCCCGGACCAGGGCACGAACCCGCGTCCCCTGCATCGGCAGGCGGACTCCCAACCACTGCGCCACCAGGGAAGCCCCTAATTCTTAAATATAATCTCATTTACAACAGGAAATACACCTTCCTTGTTCTAAGGATTATGGGATCTGGTCTTTCATTTCAAGATCTACTAAATCCAAACACTGAGACCTTGGTAAGTCAGCTTTTGATATAAATCTCTACATAGATGTTTTTCATATTTCTATAGAATTGTACCAAAAGGGTCCAGGACAAGGGAGAATTTTCCTTATTTTTCCTTTCAACATTTCGAGCTCTTCTGAGACTGATACTAAAATGGATAACTGGAGCTGATAATTTTTTTATTCCTCCCAAAGTGATCTGACTTTGCGCATTTAAAGCAAACGCTTCACTCAATTTTACAGGAAACAATCCGCAGATAAAGCCCAGATAAGCTAGTCAGCTTAGAAGTAATACAAAAACCTTTATAAAATCAATTATCCCTTTTAATCAGAATAAGATGATAGAGATTTGAATTTGGTCTAAGCCTTAAAATCTGAGTACATATACTCAAAAGATAAGAAAAGTACTTCTTATAAGATCATTTTGAAAATGGTGGATATGAATTTCATTAAGTATTTTAATGGAATGTATTATTAAACATAACTTGACAAGTTATGGTCTTATCTGACATGGGGCCCATAGTAAGTTTTTTTTCTGTCAAAAAGATGAAAGATAAGACTCAAATATAGCTGTTACTTGAAATACAGATAATTATTAACAGGATGTGTAAGGGTGGAAGGTCACAGTATGTGTATATCTGACATGGGGCCCATAGTAAGTTTTTTTTCTGTCAAAAAGATGAAAGATAAGACTCAAATATAGCTGTTACTTGAAATACAGATAATTATTAACAGGATGTGTAAGGGTGGAAGGTCACAGTATGTGTATTTCGTAGGTGATATCTTTTTTTTTTTTTTTTTGCGGTACACGGGCCTCTCTCACTGTTGTGGCTTCTCCCGTTGCACAGCACAGGCTCCGGAGGCATAGGCTCAGCGGCCATGGCTCACGGGCCTAGCTGCGCCGTGGCATGTGGGATCCTCCCAGACCGGGACACGAACCCGTGTCCCCTGCATCGGCAGGCGGACTCTCAACCACTGCGCCACCAGGGAAGCCCTCATAGGTGATATCTTTGAGTTGATGTTTCCATAATGCTAAAAACTTTTTGCCCTGACCCATTTACTCTCTCATTGGATCTTTCTGGTGGTCAGGGCAGCAGTGCAATGAATGACTCTAAACTATAGTGAGAAGGACCCATCTAGGACTCCCACTAGCAAGGCCACAATTCCCAGACTGAAAAATACAGAAAACCACTCCCTGGTAATTACTGCTCTACCTTCTCTATCACCAAAAAGGATTATTAATGCCTGCTTGCATATTTAACTGTTTTAAATGTCGTAGAACACACATTAAATAGTCATGGGTCCTGCCTGCTGGAGTAAAGAATCTAAACAATGACCTTTAGGAAGTCTACAGAATCCAGTTTGAATTTTAAAGAATATCAAATTATGCAGGATGGATTTCAGCTATTATGTTGGAGAATTTAAGTGATAGTTTTCCCCAAAGACAAAAAGAGTTGAGATGTTATCTAGACAGAAGAAACCAAATGCATATTCATACTTAATGAAAATCTTATTTTGGCACAATGAGCTTCTCAGAAGAGTTTTATGAGCTGCTAATAAAATGTCCAAATAGGTGTTGCAACAAAATAAGGCTCATGCTGACTTCTTTTCTTGTTTTCTATGCCCTTATTCCTATGCTGCTGAACAGTATAATATTTACAGATATAGGTCACTTTCCATCTTCAAAGAGCGTCAACAGCATATAGCCACCATTTTTTCAAAGCTTAAAATGTGTCAGGCGTGGGGCTAACAGTGTACATTCATTAACATAGTTTATCCCTTTAACAGCCAAATGAAGTATTATTATTCTCATTTTACATTTTGGAAAACTATGGCTTGACGAATTTATATAACTTGACAAACATAGTAAGACATGGAGAGAGGAGATTCAAGCCTAAAGCATGTAGGCTCAGCCAATCTGCAAGGGCTTTGTAATGATATGGGCAGTAAGTAAAGTCTAGAAGATAGGGGAGAGAATTTGGAAACAGGGAAGCTGCACATATCTACTTTTATGAAAACAATTACACTATGTTACTCAATCCGTTAGGATTGCATTTGGTTGCAAGTAAGAAAAAAAAAACAGTGTCTTAAATATGAGATTTATTTTTGTCTTAGGAAAGAGAAGGACAAAGTATGTGCTTGCTGGCTTTGGGTCTACAGCTTAAAGATGTCAGGGCTGAGGTCTCTGAATTCTCTTTGGCATTCACTCATAGATGCAAAATGGCTGCTGCATCTACAGCCATCACATAGGAAAAAAAGAGAAAGTGATCAAAGGAAAGGGTGAGGCCTATGTCTTAAAAGCAAATCTTTGACATAAATCCCCATCAGAGAGGCTGGAGATTAAATATAATTGGCCTAAACTGTGTCACACTGCACACCTGAACATAGGTACAGTAACATTCCAAAAACAACAACAAAAATATCCAACAAACTCTAAATCAGACTTATTTTAGTAAGGAAGAAAGGGTGAACGGAGATATTAGGTGGGTAAAAAGCACTGTCTGCCATATTTAACAGGAAAAGAACTTGGAATAGTTGAGTTTCATGACAAATGATGTACATCACATATAAATAACTTTGCAAGAGAGAAAACATACTTAATTATTTTAGTCTTAAAGTACAGAGAAGGTGATTGGCTACCAAGAATCTATTCTGGCCTCATTCCTTCCTAAACGAACTGAATTTAGTCCAGCCATGCAGGTCTCCCCATCATTATTCAGAAGAAAGTTGATAGCATCCCTTGCTCTGGTGGTCAGTGGTTCTCAAACACAGTTTGCACCAGAATTATCCGGAAAGTTTTTACAGACCCAGATGGCTGGGCTACCCCCCTAGAGTTTCCGATCCAGTGGGTCTAAGGTGGATCATTTCTAACAAGTTCCCAGGGAATGTTGACAGTGGTGGTCCAGAGGCCACAATTTAAGAACCACTGCTCTAAAGGCAGGCTCCAGTTAGTCTAAGGTAAACAGTATATGATATTCTCTTTGGAAACCATTCTTGGTTTGGGGTAGGCACAGATCTAATTTGGTTGATTTGGACTGAAAGGAACTGTTGTTTTGTATTTGATGAAAAGGTTCATTCTCTCTCTCCTGCTAGGCTAGAGCAAGGAAGGCTGTAGCCCCCAAATCATTTGTGAATCCAAGAGAATGGGTCTTAAGGTACTGACGATGAGGTTAAATAGAAAAAATACTTGAGTCCTTAATTGAGTCCCTAGAGTCGCACGCAGCACCACTAGACTTCAGCTGTAGGAGACAATTAAGTTCCTTCATGCCTGAGCCAGTCTGAGGTAGGGTTTTCTACAACTTGCTGCCAAGTGTATCCTGATTGATACAAAGAATAAATTTGCAGTTTAATGAAGAACACAATTACACCTTATTTAAAGCAGGACATGAATAGACAAAACCTACATGTAACTCAAGCTTCATTTTAGACATTGGTTTAATATTTTACTCCACACCAGTTTTTTACCATCACTGTTAACGAGCACCAAAATGAAGTTTCATTTTTTTTCCTTGTCTGTCCTCTATCTAATGAATAGTAAAAAGACAAAGTAGGAGAGAAGTAAAAGATCTAAATCATTTTATCCACAAAGTGAATAAATAATCACTAATTGAGTTGACTGAAAGAAAAAAATCAGATTTTTTTTTTTTTTTTGCTGTCTTATCCTAATATAGTCTCTATACTTTGCCTCTCACCCCATCCGGAGTGAGAGGCAAAGAGAGGAAAAGAGAAGACTCATTTAAATAAAAGAAACTGAGTAACACAGTGATTTTAAATTTTGTGGCGTTCAGGGATCACTAACGCAAAGATTTTTGGCCGAGGTAATTCTGAAGTTATAATAAAACAGTGTTTCTAATCAGTTATTTTCACTTTGAGATTTGGGGGGATAATTTTAACCAAAGACACAAGAACATCTTAAACTTTAGAAGACTGTGGTATGACTTATCTCTAGTTAAAGAATGCAATGGGACAGAAAAGGGCAAGGAAGACAAAAATTGAGATGGCACAGAATTCAAAGACATGACTACTTGTATATATTCAACAATAATTAGAGAAGCTGTTTAACAATAGATAGCTCCAACGGCCATTTCCCTTCATCTGTTTGTCTAGATGCTTCTGTGCCACCACCAAGCCGGTTATCATCAATCTGGTGTCTCTCCTGTCCAGTCACCTCCTCACAAAGCAAAGCAGCCCGAGAAGCTCTCTTACTTAGAAGGACTGTGACAAACACAAACGAATTCTCGCTCCACTATTAAGATGAAGGAACGGATATTAGCTTATAAATGACTGAAGTGAGTATATTTCAATATTAACAACATGAAAATATAAGTTCCAATGGTGATATTAAAGATGGCAATATTTACTTCATCCATAATTGAAAGACATGCTCAAAATAGCTCATTTTGGGAGCACTATTACATAGTATCTGCCTGAAACAAATTATGCAAATACTTACATCTTGTAATTTATTCAATTGCTTTCTAATTCCTCATTTTCTTAACTAAATTAGCTAAAAGGGGAAATATATGACCAAAAAAATGAATGTCCATCATCCAAATTAGTGTACAATGAATTCATCTTTCAAACTATAAGACCCAAGACGGGCAGACTTCTCTTCCTGCCTTAAAGGAATACTGCCTATTTAAGCGGAGGCACGGGGGTTTTGGTGGTTTCACTTAGATACGTGCGCACCTACGGAAGCTCACACAAAATGCACTGATGGCAAGCAGTTAAGTTATTAACGAGCCGAAGTATTTCCGAGGAGAAGATGGCACTGGGCAATACAGCACTGAATGTGCAAGTGTGGTTGTGTGAGACCCCTGTCTGCAAAGTGTGTGGTGGAGACGAGCAAGGCCGAGGCTGTTTCTAATTATTCCAATTATCATGGCACAGTATGAAAACTTGATTAATAACACTGAAGATATTGTTGTGGCAATTAGCCATATGGTTGTGGGACTTTATTCTGTCATGATTTAGCCATTAGCATCTACTTATGTTTGTCAGAACAGTGCATCTGTGACAAGCTGAAGTTCCGCTCACCTTGCCGAGTCCCCTGTGAGCATCACTAGAGCACTGTTTATTCCCAGGAGCGTCTTGCCCGAGTAAATTTTTCATGTGGCATCCGGTCTGACTGGGGACAAATGTCAAATAGCTTATGTGACGACCCATCAAGCTAAGCTTTCTCTGAAAAACCACTTAGTGACTTGTATGTCAAAACAAACTACTTGAAGGAAAGAATCTGACCAGTAATAAGTGGTCATCTACGTCGCCCTACATATTTCCATGGTTAGTAGAAACTGATCTTCACATACTGGCATTCAGAAATCTGTAAATATGACATTAAAAAGGATATGTGTATACTCACATACACACACCATATAGCAGAAAATTTACCACCTATAATATCTTGCATGACATCTGCAGTGAATTTATCTAAGAGAACTGAGGAGATAATGCTTTTAATCATGGGTGAGGAGATCACTTTAAGGAAAAAAAAAAAGACAAGGATGCTGGTCACTACCTAAAATTAATGCTAGAGAGAAAACAGTCGAGGGCCTTGCAGCACAGGGCTAAGAAGATCAATTTTAAGGAAAAGAAACTTTAAATTTAAAATGGAATGAATGTTAATGTGAGAAGCAGAACATTATCTGTTTGTTTAATATGAAAAAGTAGTCTTGAAATAGTTGCTGGCAGTAGCAAATTTGCCAGACAGTTCTTCTAGAAACTAGTGGGATGGTAAACAGTTCCCACTGTGTGTTTACAAACACTCAGGGCAGCCCAGAGCTCCCAGATGGAAGTGGGGGCTATGGGCACACAAGGGGGCAGGAAGAACCCTATGTTTCTATCTCATGCTTGGGTCCCCTCCACACTGGGGATGGGTCTCAACATGAAGGGACCAGGCAGCTACCCAGTTGGTGCCTGCGAAACTTCAGTCTGAGAAGTTCACAGTGAGGAACGATTTGCAGCAACATGGATGGACCTAGAGATTGTCATACTGAGTGAAGTAAGCCAGACAGAGAAAGACAAATATCATATGCTATCGCTTATATGTGGAATCTAAGAAAAGGGTACAAATGAACTTACCCACAAAACAGAAATAGAGTTACAGATGTAGAAAACAAACTTATGGTTACCAGGGGTAAGGGTCGGGGAGGGATAAACTGGGAGATTGGGATTGACATATACACACTACTATATATAAAACAGACAACCAACAAGGACTACTATAGAGCACAGGGAACTCTACTCAATACTCTGTAATGACTTATATGGGAAAAGAATCTAAAATAGAGTAGATAGATGTATATGTATAACTGATTCACTGTGCTGTACACCTGAGACTAACACAACACTGTAAATCAACTCTACTCCAATAAAAATTTTAAAAAGTCTATGCATGAAAACAGCACGGGGACAAACAGGGCCTGCAGGCGATGGAGGGTCTGAGACCCCCAAAGCAGCAGTGCTGTCACTGAATTCAGGCTGTCAGCACAAGCAGGGAGAGGGCAGCAGCAGTGCTGGGGTGCAACCGTGCTGAGGGGCCGGGCACACCCACGGCCTCTAAGGGTGAAGTACGATCTCACTGGCCATGACGCAAATACCTGATGGAGAATAAGCAGATGGAGAAAGTGACTGTCTGGCAGAAAGAAAGTACAGGCTGAGGCTGTCACTGTAACTTTAACAAAAGCAGCGCTTGTTTCATGTTAGGAAGCTGAGGATGGAGAGTCAACGTGCCCTGAAGACTCAGGAGTGTCATCCTCTGGAGCCTCCACACTCTTCCCAGAAGAGCTGCAAGGGCAATGGGATTAGACAGAGGGATGGACATATCACTGTAATGGATTCCGGAGTCAGTGACGGAGGGAATCAGCTTCTTTCCCAGGGATCTAAGCAATTTCATCCAATGCACAAATATTTATAAAATCAGTACAGGTGTGTGTCTAGTAGTGTATTTCTTCTCGCAGTTACCCAGAGCGCCAGGGCTTGTCCCTGCTGCTTCTTTGCTAATTTAATCAGACACCACAGATCACCTCCTTGTAGATAAATCCTGGGCTGCGGGCATGCGCTCTTCAACTTACAAGTCTCTGAAAATGTCATATTAATATGTACAGAATTCCCTTGGTTTTGCACAGCGAATATATTATAATCATTTTGTTTTCAGAAAAATATGCAAATATTTTCTGTATTATATCTACTGTAAAACTGTATTTTCCTATAAACCGTTTGTCTTAAGTTATAATAAATAACACTGGTTAACATTTATTTGAGTGATTACTACGGTGAGAGATTTACATGGAGCCCTTCATTTAATTCTGAACTCTTTAAAGGTATTATGCCCATTTTGCAGATGAGAAACTGTAGCTGAGAGATGCAGGTTGCTTTCCTAAGGTCACACAGAGGAACTGGTGGAGTTGAGTTCATATTCTTAATCTCTATCCTATAGTGCCTTCTGATAAACGGTATTTAAATGAAAAATTTTAAACCACCACATTTACATGAAGCAAAGTGTCTGGGAAGATATTAAGAGAACATTACAAATAACTGTAAAAGGAATATTCAAGCTGAAAATGCGGTAAGAAATCACATTACGTTACTGTAACAGAGATTTGAACAGTCGACTCAACTTAATCCTCTGACACAACTCATCATGGCACCCCCTCTCCCCCCTCTCCCCTCTCTCCTCCTGTATCTGGGGGTGGAGGTAATGGCACTTCACCCTTAAAACCCCCCTCTCCCCTCTCCAATGCTTGAGGACCAAGACTCCTCATTCTCTGACATGTGGTCATCCTTCCCTCTGCAAATCCACTGCCAAATGCCTTCTCTTTCCTGCCCGACACTCCATCAGTTGTCTACTCTGTCTCCTTGCTGCCATCCTATTTAGGTGCATTCTGCTCCAGAGAGATCTTTCTAGAATGCAAATCTGGTCAACTTTGGCCTGCACTGTTCATCTGATGAACACGTTACCACATCTAAACTCCTGCTGAGACTCAGTTTTGGCCGCTTCCCCACATGGAGTCCACATTTTAGTCTTTCCTAATTGCGGGCTAAAAGTCCAGCTCTCTTCACCATTTCTACACATGACAGAAATGCTCTGCCCCTTCCAGGGATTTCGGGAACTTCTCCAAAACCTTTCTCCAATATCTCTTCTTGCTCAACCCACCCCCTGACTGTCATGAAGCCCAGATGACCATTCTTCTGAGCTACTAGTACATCCACCTTCATCACTACACAAGTCTTTCAGACTCACATGCCTTTTGTTTACACAACTTCTTTATTTCATGATGAATTCCTGGAGCTGTATTTCCCGAGTTAGCACCGGTACCTAGTAAGTGCTCAGTTAAAGGTAAACGTTTGATCTACATTTAAAATAATTGGTTTTATGTATTTTTCTACATATCAACTAATGTCAAGGATGACTTTATTAAAATTATTTTTCATTACTGCAAAAGTTATCAGTATTTGTGTCAGAAAAGCTAAAAAAGAAAAGCATAAGCAAAGAGAAGAAAACAAAAAGGTACTGATAATCTCATAGCCCAGAAATAATCGGGGATTATGGCTTTCCAATTCTATTCTCTACACATATAAGTGGCTGAATAGTCTTCCATTGTATGGATACACTATTATCTATTGAACTCATCCTCTATTTTTAGGCATTTACATTTATAGAATTTTTCAGTATCATAAATAATATCACCAAAAAATCTCTAAAGCAAAATCTCTGTATACCATTAATTATTTCTTGTGAGTAAATGCTCAGTAATGGAATTGGAGGGTAAAGGTTATTTACAGTTTTATGCATTTTGAAATAAACTATCGAACTGATGCTTTCCATGAAACTGCCCCAACACAGGGTGCATTATTTTGGTTTTACCTTTGTTAATCCAATAGGCAAAAATGACACATCACTCTTGTTTTGATTAACATGGCTTTGATTACTTAATTTTTAAAATATGTTCATTAGTAAATATGTGCATATACACACACAAAATGCTACAACAAAATGTCTGTACCATTTGCCCATTTCTCTAGTCAGTTGTTACTCCTCTTCGTAATTATTTGTAAGAGCTTTTAATATATTAAGGTCATGAATCCTCTGTAGCATAGTTATAAATATTTTTCGTAGTTTATTTGTCCTTCAGTTGATGGTTTTTCTGCCGTACATTTAACGTTTTTATTTTCTAAAACCTCTCAATCTTCTTTATTGTTTTCTTGCTTTGAAATCATATGTAGAAAGGCCTTCCCATATCCAAGAACACAATATATTCAACTATTTTTTCTAGGTTTTCACACTTTCACTTTTTACTTTTAAATCTTTTTGGAATTAATTTCAGCGTATGGACTCGGGTAAGGACCTAATTTTTCTCAAATAGATTAATTGTCTCATATCCTCCATAAATATGAAGTCACCTTTATCATGTTAGTATATGTAAGCACCTGGAACATACTCACTATCTATCTACTACCAGTATATGCTAATTTTTATATATACTTGAATCTATGAACTTTCTAGTCTGTTCCATAGAACAGTTAATTTCTGTACTAGGTTGACAATGTATGTTATTTAATCACCAATTACAAATTTATCTTTATATACTTTTACATGTATGTTTTACAACCTGGGGGGTATTTCTCTGTTTTATGCTTTTGGAACAGGGTGGTATTTGGCCCAGGAGTCTGATGATGAAAGTTTAGACATTGCTCTCTTAACCACCAGCTTTAAGTACTTGGTTAAGCCCATCAGCTTCCTTGAGACTCAGTGTTTGTCTACCTCAGAGAGGAGCTGGGAGGGCATGTGAGCTCAAGCACCTGAAAGCACCTGTTAAATGATGACTTTACATATCGAAGTAAGCCTGGTTTAGTCCCTTAATACTATATAACCGGGCCTTTTCAAATTCTCCTTATTCACTTATTTTACTAAATAGTCACCTCTTAGACTATTCTTGCTTCTTCTTAATATGAATAATTGAGAATTAGCTAAACTGATTTGCTCACAACTCTAAACTAAATTTTTAAAATGGTGTGACAAGTTACCTAAAAGTTTCAACCTAAATTTTTCTTTTGGTATTATAAAAATAAAAATAAAAACAATATACTCGCCTTCTTCTTTAACTTCCTGAGATGAAGCAACTGAGTTTTTAAAATATCAGAATCCAAACACTTCTACCACTTTTTAAAAACCAGATTAAGAAAGTCTAAGCTCAGAATTTTTTTTAGAGTTTAGATTTAAATCTAAACCATCTCTCAGTTGTAACCCCCTTCACACTTATAATACCCACTTGAACTGTAACTTCTCCTCTGGGAAAGAAACAATTAAAACTTAAACTTAAATATCATTAATCAAATTTTATATTTCCATGTTGAATTTATTCGAAAATCAAGTAAGTCGGGCCAATATAACAATTGCAATTGTCCTGTGTATTTGTTGAAAAATACCCCTTGGAATTATCACACCTGCATAGAATTTGTCCCCATGTAAAAGTGTGACGTTGCTTTGGTAATGTCTTCACTACCAATCTCTGACCCAATCCCCTGCCTGCTCATATATTAAGCAAGTGATTCTCAATTTTTAATGTGCATGTAAATCTACGAAGAACCTTGTTAAAATGTGAATTCAGAGTCAGTAGGCTAGCCTCGTGTGGGACCTGAGATTCTTCATTGCTCCCAAGCTTCCAGGAGATGCGGTGCTGCTGGTCAGTTAGCCACACTTTGAGTAGCAGGGGACCTAGGAATGCCTTCTAAACAAAACTGCCTATAATTATCACTGGTTCTAGTTCACCTTTAGTAAAATTCTTCCTAGCTGTCTTTTTTTTCTGATTTCACTTGCCACTCTCCGCTTTAGACTCAATTTCATTTTTTGGATCAATCTACAGCTACTAGTAATAACAGCGGATCATTCAGGCTGCAGGTGTAAAGCATCGAGTCTTAATGATGTCTCATAAGCCATCTGGAGGTACCTGACCCATTCCTTCCAGAGGTTCACCAGCCTCCTGCTTCATGGACTCACCAGGCTGGCACTGGAAGAAACCTGTTCTCTTCTTTCTAAGGGGACTGTCCATTAATAGCTTTGAAATAAGTTTAAAATTGAATGGTGAAACCAAATACTAACCGTGAAATACTAGCAACCCTGAACTGTAGGCTAAAACATCTGGTTAGCAGTAAGAGACAGTGGCAGGCTGAATAACTTGGAACTTGCCTGAAAACTTTATCATTACCTTGCAAAGATGGTAGAGAATGAAGGTAAATTAAAAGAGAAAAAGAGAGGGACTTCCCTGATGGTCCAGTGGTTAAGACTCCGCGCCCTCAATGCAGAGGACCCGGGTTCGATCCCTGGTCAGGGAACTAGATCTCGCATGCTGCAACGAAGACCCGGGGCAGCCAAATAAATAAATAAATATTTAAAAAACCCAAAAAAACAGAGAAAGAAGCGGTCAAAAAGTAGCACTGAACCAACCAAGGGGAGTGGGAAATGAGACGAATTGGATCTCATGGAAGTTATTTGAAGCTGAAAGATGTCTACTTGCCTTTGGGTTCTATATATCAGGGATTCCTAAAGTTTATTTTTGCTTCAATTACTTTACAGCATACATCAGTGGCTCACGAACTCTAGTGGACAGCAGAAGCACTCGCAGGGCTTGTTGAAACAGATTCCTGGACACTTTTCACAGTTTCTGATTTAGCAGGGACTGAAGAACCTGCATTTCTAACAATCTCCGAAGATAATACCGATGCAACTGGTTCACGGATTACATTTAAGAACAGGACTATATGCTACCCTGACAAACAGTTTTTGTGTTCCTGTTCTGTTTAAAACGACTAATTACTGTTTTTCAAATATCTGGGCTTTCATTTGAATGATACTTCACATTTTCAATGTGAATTTTCAGTTCACATTTTCACCATATGGTGATTACAACTTTTAACCTAGTACAAAATACAAGTTGAAAGAAGCTTACAATGTTGTTTTGTTTGATTGATACATAGTGATGATGAAAAACTTTTGAGAAGCTGGGGTTCCTAAAAATAAATGAGGGCAGGAAGATAATCAGTAAAGAGCTGAGAGATTCCCAAATGAAAATTATTGTTTTGTCCTTTCCAGTAAATTCTTAATGTCTTCAGCTGCAGAACAGCTCATTTCTGAGGTTCTTTTTGGCCTCATGAGTTAATCACACCAGGAGGAGTCACTTTAACTCACATGCCTTTAGGAGTAATGATACATTTAAATGATTAAACAATCAGAAAAAAATTGCCTATCTCTATAATGAAAGCAGTTAGCACACAGATCCATGGTTTATATGAGTATCACAAGTCATTTGTAAATAACATGTTCATTTTAGATATGTAAAGAGTTCTATCATGCCCTATGAAATAA
The DNA here is from genome assembly GCF_000442215.2 of Lipotes vexillifer. Taxonomy (NCBI): domain Eukaryota; kingdom Metazoa; phylum Chordata; class Mammalia; order Artiodactyla; family Lipotidae; genus Lipotes; species Lipotes vexillifer. The sequence goes on along the minus strand of NW_006798629.1, from coordinate 4,939,975 downwards.
ATTATATTTTACTGGTGCCCAGGCGTTTCATAACTTTTATTTATTTGCTGCAAGAGTGGAGAATTAAGATAGAGTAGTTTATTTCACCAAAAGACTGACAAATGGCTCATTAGACACTTATGGAGCTGAAGCTAATTGTATAATTTTTTGTGTGTATTAATTGTCACCGATCGCCACACTCATGCTGGTGGTCATCATTGCCTATTTCTCACCACAACTCCACAAACCACTCTCGAAAAGAAAAACAGAAAGAAAATAGAACTTGAAATATAATTGAGGTTGGAGGAGTGCATGGGGAAAATGACAAAGGATTCAAGTGATATCCTTTCCCCACTGGACCACCAATAACCATCAATCCCCAAACAGCAGTCACCTCACATCACCCAACAGCTTGAGTCAGAGAGAATCAAAGTGCTGCTGTTTTGTTATTCAGATTAAATAACATTTACATTATATACCTTTTTTAGTTCGCCAGAGACATAAGGTCAGAATTGACTGAATATGTACTACATGCATATAATGATTTCTCGTTTTTTTTACAATCATGTGCTAACGCTGCACAGTAATGGCCTGTGGATGAAGAGAGAGATGTACGACCAGTCATTCACCACACATTTGCATTAACAAATCATCATTTAATTGAAGCCCATCCAACAAGTTTATGCTACTTAAATAAAGTTCCTTTCAATAAAAGATGCCTCAATGACACATGGCTGTTCACTACGAGGAAAAAAGTGTTTAAATTATATTTCTTTTTATGTCAAAGGCTTAGGTGTGTACTAGACAACCGTTTATTCATTTTAATTTTGCTTGGAATAAACACTCTGACAAACAGCATTTCAAGCCAGGAGACTACAGAGCAGGATCATTCATTCCCTTTTAGATATAAAGAGTAACGCCACAAGTTTCTGCACTAGAGATTTCACCTCCCACCCCGCCCTTTCCCTCAAATATATTAAAGAACGCGGATTATATAAAAGATATACAGAAGATATGTGCTCATATTTATGCCAAACCTCCAATATTTATATAAACCTAAAATCCTGCTTCTATCAGGGAGGACTAATATTTTTAAAATATCATACTAGGCTTCCTGGGTAAATATTTAGGAAATTACCCAACAGATTCAAAATTTCTACGCTTCTTTAAAAAAATAGTAAGTTGGGGCGGGTTGTGCAAATACTGATTCTCAACCTTAGTTTCACAAACATGGTTGCCATTCATGCCACTTTGAAGATTATTCTGGTTACACTTACTACACTACCTAGTTCTTTTCTTTAGTAGGGAAAAAGCAAAAGAGAAGTAAAGAAAGAAAATCCCCTAGCACTACCTCCAACCTACAAAATTTCTCACCCTCTTAAAACAAGGATGCTTAGATATGGTAAGGGCATTTTCTCCCAGCCCCTTCCCAAGTCTTTACAGGAAAGTGGTTTTTCTTTGCTCCTGCTAAAGGTAAGGACACTCATTTAAGGTCAATTTCTACCTACTGATAACCTAAATGCAGAGTGTTGTGCATTTTGTGGGTAGATTTGCATACACACATCTATTTCACATATGTATACAGACCTTTGTGTGAGAATGAAAGGCTTTATGCTGACAGCTTTTAGGCTGACAAAAATTGGTCCTTCCTTAAATGCACGTTTTATTTTCTCCAAGTAAAAATGACCATTTTTCCCTGAGTTTGGGTGCATTAATGATATGTAAAATGTTTTATTTAAAAAAGCAATAGAAATCTCTGAAGTGTTGAAATAAACCTTCTAATTTTTTTCTAAACTGCATTCTTTTAAAACAAGAGAATACTAGAGAAAAATAAGCAAAAAAATTGTAATCTATACTACACTAGGTCGCTTCTGGTCCCTTTTACAGTTGACTCTAGAGACAGGTGAAATTTCACCTTGGTGTGGGATTCAAACTAAATTATGGGATTCAGAAATGTGTCATAAATCAACTTCAAATGCTGAACAAAAGATAAATAACACAAGATGTATATTCTGACATAAAGAACAGGCTCTAACTACAATACAAAGCAAAAAGCAAAAAAACCCTACTGTGCTACTCGGGCAGGTTCTCCTTGCCCTTTTGATATGTTAACTCAGAACAGTAGTGATGGATCTTGCAAGTTGACTTCTGTTCTCCAGAACTATGAGTTGTACGGAAAACTTGCCTTTTCATCGAAACAATTACCATTAATCAAAACACAGAGAGCTAATACCACTCAAGTCCAACCTACTGCTGTGCCCAGCAATATATCAAACTGTTGTGAAACACACTAAACAAACTTAAACAGACTGTTTTCACTACAAATAACAGGGAAAAAATGCTTGCTAAGTAATTTCAAAATTCAAACTGCTACCTCAGTAATCCATTCTGTTACTGGATTTTAATTTTCAGTATTCAATCATAATCCAACACAGACAGATTACTATGTGGCTCTGGAAAAAGACAATCGGTGTCACTGATAAATGAAGTTAACCGCAAAAGACTTGGTATCACAACAAATTTCGTTAACCTCTGATAATTTAGTACAGAAGTACACTTAAACATGTAATACATTTTACTTTTTGAGGAGTCTGTAATGCTTCCTTTCCCAGCAAGAACTATTAGCATAAAAAAAGGTTTGATTGCTCTACAAGAGTCAGAAATGACAAGACAATTTCTATGCCAAGTGTACAAGGCCCATAACTCCATCAGTTTCTTTTATATTTAATTATGAAATCAGTCTTAGAAAAAATGACACACGAAATTTTCCATGAAAATGGAAACCACTTTGCTTCTGTTCACATAAGTATCAGACATTTATATCACCAACACATTTGAATACACAGCTATCTGTAGGCAAAGCCCGCATTTATAAATGTGGACTAAAAGTAACTGTCTTGAAGACCTTTATTTCTCTAACAATGCCTTTGCCTTTTCCTATTCTACTCTAATTCTTCTCTTGGTTTTTAAACTAAAAGGGGAGATTCACAAAGAGGTAAAGGCAAAATATTTTACTACTCAGAGTCAGCTCTGTTTACCAGTTTCTAATCCGTAGAGATGGCAAAGTATTTTATAAAAGAAGGCAAGGAAAGGATGGGAACAGTGGAGTTTAACAAACAGATCAGGCATTTATTACCAGCAAGCTCCATTATGGATTTCTGAGCTTTGTAAGCCAAGCTCCCCCCAGTGTAATTAAATTTTTATTTATAATGGGTTTGTGACTGTTGACTTCACGTTGCCGAGGCCTGTTCCCCCCCACCGATGCTCACACACCCCCATGTGAAATGGCATTCCATGTTTACTACTAGACAGTACATATCGATGATGATCCTTTTCATTTAAAGTATCAAAATCGAACATTAATAAAACATATCCATAAAACAACAAAAAAGGACATGGCGTGCAGGGGCTGAGACAGAACACATGCACACGAACAGACCTCTCTTTCACAGACTCAAGATTCTTTTCCACAGCTTTACCTAGTAAAGGACACTACAAATCTAGTACAGAAGGAGTATCTGGATGCCACACAACAGACCACATTTTTACTGCTAGCCATATCCAAGATCAGTGTAAACGTAACTCGGAAAAAGATCTAAAGTCCAAAGCCAATGTATTCTTATTCACTTGAGCAGTTTCTTCACTCACAAACCTCTGCTCCTGATAGAATTTATCACCTTTGTTTCACCATTACTCCCTCCCCCTTCTCATTTAGGTATAAACCCCTATATACTTTACACCTTCTTTTAAATGCTTAATACAAGTAACCACAGGAGAATCTCTTCTCCCCTTGAAAAACTGCAAATAAAGATGTCAGCTATTGAGTATATTTGTGGCGTCTCCAACAGCTGCTGTTAAATACCAGCTGGTCTAGCTGATTAAAATTACCTCCGAGTTGGTATTATAAAGATGCCTGGGCAGCGTTGCTGTATTAATGGATTATTGAGTGAGCGATGAAAACCTTGGCCAGCTGATGCGTTTTATTACAGATAGGCTTTATGATGTGTAATCACTGTAATTTTTACAACTAGAGGAAATATGAAAAAAGGAGTAAAAAAAAATCCTCACAGAAACTGATTTAACTAGATTATTCCTACAATTCTGTTTCCTAGAAGGAATCAAAGTACATAATTACTGTGTATAAATATCCAGGTATGGACCTATACACACGATTTATCCACCTATCTATGTGGGGATGTTATCATCAATACAGACAGGCAGAGAATGCACATGGGCAAATGCAGTATGCATACAATTTGTGTGAACAGATATTTACTATGTTGCTGTCTGCCAAACCACCCAATTGGCCACAATGGGATCACATGATCAAAAATAGTTTTGAACTGTTCACCAGCTGGGCAATAGCTGAAAAATCCAAATCTGGCCAACTGGACTGTGGTACACAATCCAAGGGACAGGATCATTTTACTCCATTTACCATTTCCCTTTAGCTGCTTTCTTATAAGCAAGGTTTTTTATAGAACTCTACCAAATTGTCTCCCAGATCCTCTAACTTCCAGCTTATGTTCAAAAGAAGACACAGCAGTCTATTGGCTCAGGTATTTTGAAGGCTGGCCACTACGGGAGCCAGAACCCTGCTCTCTCTGCGTTGCCACGGTCCTTCAAATGCCCTGTTGTGTTTATGGCAATCTCAAGGCTCCTGTACATTCCTATTTGTTTGTAAGAGTGAACATCATCCCTCAGGAGGCTGTGGTCACTAAACGGCTCAAGTAGAGAACAAAACTCAGAAAACTCAAGTGTGTCATTGGATGAATTAGTATCTTGTAGAAAAGGACAGCCATCTCAGACTGGATTCTCTTTTAGGTAATCCACAGTTTTACTTCAAAGTAATACTTCAGAAGAAAATTTCATCACCAAGTAGTATCAGTGTGTTGTCTTGGCTTTGCCGTATGATACTTAACATTAATTTTCCACACATTCATAATAAAATACATAGAGCATGTGACTAGAAAGTAATGAAACTGATTCTTTTTTTTAAACAAAGATACCAAAATTTATATATGAAAGGATTCATTCAGAGCCATGGTAGGTTGTTTGAATACCTCCCAGAGAGGCTGAGTGGTGTGTTTTGAGGATGAGTTTTATTTGTGAAAGTAACTAACACTTCTAATTAGAGCCAAATGTGGTAAACAACATGAGAAACAACATTAGACAAAAACTTTTTTTGATGATTTGGTTACACAGCCATGAATCAGGTTTCTAATGTGGCTCCTACACTAGTAATAATGACAATTCCAAAGAGGGAGTCCTAGAAATATTTTGAGTAATAATGTTTCATTAAAATACATGTAAACTTGTTAAAGAGACCATGCTTCAGAAGGACCATGGTCATTCTCAATATGAAGACACGGGTATGCTGCTTTAAAAAAAAAACAAAAATTGATCATTGTTGGTTTAAAAAAATTGATTTGGTTATTTTTAATGGGGACAAACCTAGTCATTTGTGTTATTTTCAAAGATGTGCAACCTTAATATTGGACTTTATTCGCCCTTTTGTCCAATCTCTCATATTCATAAGGCAACTCATCCATCAAATTTCTGGTGGCTGGGGACTCTTGAGCCTCTGCTGAGGCATCAGGATGAAGGCAGTCACCAATCCTAAACCAGCTATTTTGCAAATAATTTTTGATATCAGATTTTTCCACTTGCTGATTCAAAATGTGCCCATGCCCCCAGATTCTTTCTACTAGTTCTCATCTAGCCTTTTAGAGTGGCTCTTCCCTGTTCTAATTAATAATCCTTCAAATACCCAAACATAAAGCACAATGTTGGTATCAGTAGGTGTTTAATAATAATTAGTGGTTGCTGAAGGAATGATGGCTGAAACAGTTCTATTTTTTCAAAACCACTAAACTGAAAAAAAAAAAAAACCCATAAAATTAACGAAATCAAGTGAAAGGCTTAAACTAAAGAAACTAAGAAAAAATTGATATACACAGCTTAATCAAATTTCCTTAATGAGAAAACTTATAAATCTAAGAACTAGGTGAAAAGCCAAACTTCTTATCAACTAGTAGAACAGAGCAACCAGAAGCAAAGAGGCCAGTTTTATATATATATATATATATTTCTTTTTCAGATTCTTTTCCCATATAGGTTATTACAGAACATCGAGTAGAGTTCCCTGTGCTATACAGTAGGTCCTTATTAGTTATGTCTTATATATAGTAGTGTGTATATGTTAATCCCACACAACACTGTAAATCAACTATACTCCAATAAAAATTTTTAAAAATAATAAAAAGAGGCTAATCATATGTGGGTCAGAAGCTGGCTGGGAGCAGTCAGGTCACACTACGGAGACCCACCCTTTGGTTGTGAAGCGCTGGTCCTGGGTGAGATGGGCTAGTCTTCCACTGTCGTGGGACCTTATTCCAGAATGCTGGGCTTGGGAGGCAAACGTTAAACCTATGGCTGTAGAATTGGTACCAGGAAATCAGTCAAACCTTGTTTCTCCAGAGATCCTTAAAGCAGTTTAAAAGGGGGGCATGGCGGGAGGGTGTCAACGTTCAGGGTCGCCTGATAGAAGAGAAACAGTGAGACTATATAAAATCTAGACGGTGACTTAAATACATGGCTGACAAACATTAAAAAAACCCTCCTCTGTGTTTCATTTGTCTCCCTTCCTCCTCTTTCTCTGGCCTTTATGTCATAATACCAGCAGAATGCATGATTGGAGCAGGGGATGTGATGAGGGAAGGGCAGGCCAGGAAGGAGACGCAGGAAGGAGGGGAGACAGAGAATAAGAGGCTGCACAGGCAGGGCGCCTATGTGGTGGAGCAGAGCCAGGAGCAAGCCTCGAGATGCACTCTGGGCAGCCCGTGCACTCTCCACCACCAGCCACAGAACCTACAGAAGAGGACAATTAGGTAACTGATCCCTCTCGCCTCACAATTACTATTGTTTTGAAACTGTATTTTCCACAGAAGAAGAGCGGGAGTGAAAATTCAAAGACAAGAAGAAAGTTGTCTTAGGAGCCAGTCTGCCCTGATCTGACACTGTCATCGTAAACACCAAGAGGCAGAGGCCCTCCTCCCCGCTGGAGCCCATCAAGCTACAGAAAAGACAGCTACTTACTGATGGGCTAAACCACAGCAATTTGGTATAAGGGGACTCATGGCTCTGGAAAGAACCATTTACCATTAATTTTCAATTTGAAGGAGTGATATTATTCATCATTTTTATTATTATTTAGAGGTATGCAGTCTTAACTAGAATTTTATGATCCTTGCTAAGATTTATCATTATTTTTAAATTTAATGAACACTTAGAAAGTGTTTCCTATGTGCCAGACACTGTTTTAAGGGCTCTGCAAATAGAAAAGCCACGTGGCAACCCTATAAAAGGAAGTAAGTACTCTTAATCTGACTTTGACTCAACTTTCACAAGCATTCAGTGCAACCAGGTACATGATATCAGCTTCCGGAACTTGTAAGAGGGTATAAACAACATATAAATATTATTTTTCTCTTAATATTTACTTCAAATAAGATAAAACCCTTTTAGTTATAAATCAGTAATACGAATAAACTAAGCCTACAGTATATACTAGGCATCAACATGATAAAATGCTACCCACTAAAATACACTTGTAGTAATAATCCTTCCCCTCCTCCCACCCTTGGTGTAGACATGGATCATCTTCACACTTGGGGACGTAAGCTCTTTCGGAAGAGTGTCCACAAGGGTCACTGTTCACACTTTAACCATTTTTAATTGTTTAAGACCCAGTGACTTAGTTAGGTCAGATGCTCTCTTTAGTAAAAGCCGAACCTGCTCAGCACAGATGGGATCACTCAGACCATAATTCAGTCTTTTCTCCAAGTCCTAGTCATCTTGACGTTGTTCCTGATGCCTCTTAAATCAGGGTTCATGTCTATTTCAATGATTATAAATTCTAAATTAAGATCTTTTAAAAGGTGTATCATATTTCCCCCCACAAATTCCATGTAGCATAACATTTAATTTTAATAAGACTAAAATTTTTTTTCAAAGTCTGGAGTTTTTTTTTTAATCCCACATACCATTCATAGTTCAAATCATAATAAGGACCTTTAAGAGGTGGTACGGGGCTTCCCTGGTGGTGCAGTGGTTGGGAGTCCGCCTGCCGATGCAGGGGACACGGGTTCGTGCCCCAGTCTGGGAAGATCCCACATGCCGCGGAGCGGCTGGGCCTGTGAGCCACGGACGCAGAGCCTGCGCTCCGCAACGGGAGAGGCCACAACAGTGAGAGGCCCGCGAACCGCAAAAACAAAACAAAACAAAACAAAAAGAGGTGGTACGTTGGTATAAAAAAATCATTATATGAAATCATACAAAAATGTCTAACAATAACTGAAGTAAAATGAAAACAAAAGCATTATTTTTATTAGAGAAGGTGAATTTTAATGAAAGAAGATTTTAGAAACAAAGTGTGTATATATAAGCCAAACTGAATTGCAAACAATATTTCTTTTCCTGCACTTAAACTCTGGTACAAATCTAGTATTTAAAACTACAAAAATAAGAATAAGAAATTTGAGAGGTAAAGAAACATACGATGAAGAATCAAAAGCAGCCAAAAGCAAAAATAAGAAGTTAAAGGCAATATGCTCTACCAATGTTTAACCTGTATCACTGTTAGTGAAGGAAAAAGTTTTTCTTAGAGTTTGTGGTAGAAGAGCTCTCATTTTTTTACCCTTTTAAACTGACTGTAATAAATGATGAATTTTCTTAATTGAATCGGCAGCCTTTGTCAAACAGCATCTTATGAAATTATGAGCTTGGAAGAGGTTCTCTTCATTAAGCAAGCTCATCATTTGTCTAACATTTAGGTCAGGGAAGAACTAACAGTAGGAAGGCAGGATTCTAACTTGATATCGTGGGTCATATAAAATTTCATGTAATGGTGAAACGCTGTCCTTAAAATAATTTTACAAAAGTCAGAAAGATAACCTAGAATTTTCATACAAAATGTGTACTAGGTGATCTCAAATGTCTAAAAAGCTAGTCAAGAGACACTCCTCTAGAAAACTTGACATTTACAGGCATCTGTTTGAAGTCCTAGTAGTCCCCATAAAAGGTTTTACATGTATTAGGCCAAGTCCCTAGAGGTTAAAAAATAAGGGTAGAAACTTAAGTCTGGTCAGAGACCTATCAAAGACACACACTGTAATCACTGATGTAAGTGATACAAATTAGGTTAATTACAAGGTATACTTAATAATGGAGTATGATATCATACATGAATTACCACATAGCACTAGGAAAGAGCTTATTAGCGCAATTAGCTGTAGATATTCAATTTGCCTCTGGCTTACTTGGTTATGGAAAGAGTTGGAGAATAGAAAAACAATCAGAGGCCCATGAAATAAAGACGCCAAGGATGAGAAATGAGGGAGAGAAACTGAATATGAGCGGCTAATTAATAATGCCAAGGTTTTTTTTACCCACACTTAACTGTTATTTCCCTGTAAGTCCTAAAAATTTCTCCTTCTTGCTTTAGAACCTACAGTTCTGATTTGAGGACAAAAATTACGTCCCTTCCAATCTAAAGGTATTCTACTGGCTAACAGACTCAAAGGCAATACTGGATTTACAGTCGTATCACTCTGTTGTTAAACCAGACAGCTTAAAGAAGACATCCCACTGTTCCACTAAGACTTAAAACAACTCTGCCAATGTCTTTCTGGAGAACTTTTCTTTTTTATGACTGTTATTAGGTGGTATTTTATGTGTGTTGAGTTTTGGGGTGATATCTGTTTTTCCTGTACATTGTACTTATGTTCAGTTAAAGACATCACAACAATTGTGCAGTCACAGTCCTATCGGGTTCCTCTAGAGAATGCTGATATAACCTGAAGTTGACCCAGGTCTAGTGGGTGAGTTTAACACTGGGGTTGGCAAAGTGTTATACTGTTCATGATGTATAACTCAAAGATAAGGAAAATATATTAACATACTCATCTTTAATACGTGAATTGCTTTGATAAATAACATTTAATAAATGAGGTCTTAGTTGCAGAGCTAAAAACTTTATGATAGAAGCTTCTTCTATGTATTGGAAGCATTTTAATGTTCACTGTAAATACTTATTAGAAGCTCGATATTTTGGAAGCATTTAAAACTTAAATATGTTAAATGAAGATGCCATCATTTGCTTTTTGGTTGTTTTCACTAGTCCAATGTATTTATTAGGCTCCAAAACACTAGTGGAAGAAGTCATTTAATTGGAAAAACTTTCAGACCATGGGAAGAACTTTAGAAAGGAGCACACACACACACACACACACACACACACACACACAAAGTCCTGGTCTGTGCTAAACACTTTATTTCCAAATAGTTACAGTCCTTTTAGCTACAGCATTCCAAGGTCATCATGGAAATCACTGGTTCCTCGAAGTTCATAAGTATTTAAAAGTTTTATTATCAAGTCTGTACATACCATACACATGACTGGAATTATGTTCTCTGTGTGTCAAAAAGTACCAATAAATAAACAAAACTGAGTTGCCTGCCATAAATTAAAAGAAAATTGTGCCATTTGTATGGGGTTAAGAATACCGGGTGACTAATTCTCAATCTTAGGTGTCTACCTAAGTAGTTTGGAATTCAGAAATAGAGAAATTTACAGTTATAGCTGGATTAACACTTCTCTCTCAGAAACAAAAAATATAGATCAGAAATAAACCCGTACAAATCAAACCAACTGATTTTTGACAAAGATGCAAAGGCAACTGAATGGAAAAAGGATAGTCTTTCAACAGTGACACCAGAATAACTGGATATCCTCTGCCCCAAATAATTAACTAATTAACCTTTACCTATACCTCTCACTTTATACAAAAATTAACTCAAAATGGATCACAGGCCTAAATATAATACGTAAAACAATTAGAAGAAAACTTAGGTTAAACCAAGAGTTCTCAGATATGACACCAAAAACACATTTGATAAGGAAACAGTAGATAAATTGGATTTCACCAAAATGAAAAATGTTTGAAAGATACTTACAAGAAATGAAAAGACAAGCCACTGACAGGAAGATACTATTTGTGAATAACAAATGGCAACAGACTTGTATCTAGACTATATAGAAAACTCTCAAAACTCAATACTAAGCAAATAAATAAACCCAATTTGTAAAAAGGGCAAAAGATGTGAGCCATCTGAACTGACATTATTTTAATTAAATTTATTCTGAGATAATTGTATATTCACATGCAGTTGGAAGAAACAGTACAGTGAGAGTCTGTGAATTGTTTACCCAAGGGTAACATCCTACAAAACTATAGTACAATATCACCACCAGGATACACAACCATTCACAAGGTCATAATACCGAAATATTCCATTACCACAAGGATCCTTCCTATGCTCTAAGCATACCCACTTCTCTCCTGCTCTCATTATTTCATGCCTGTTAATTTTATTAATCTTTTCAAAGAAACAGCTTTTTGTTTCCATTTTCTTATTATTCTGTTTCTTCTTATTCTATTATCTTTGTACTGTTTTTAATAATATTGGTTTCAATTCTTACCTTTATTCCTTCCTTTTACCCACTTTGAGTTTATTTTGTCTTCTTTTTCTAGGTTCTTAAGTGGAAGCTTACATTACTAACTTGAACTTTCTTCTTTTCCAACATAAGCATTTAGTGGAATAAATTTACCCTTTAGCACTGCTTTAGTCTGTCCCACAAATTTTGATATGTTGTACTTTCATTTTATTCAGTTAAATATATCTTTAAAAATTTCTCTCAAGACTTCCTCTCCAATCCAGGGATTATTTGCAAGTGTGTTATTTAGTTTCCAAGTGTTTGGAAAGTTTTCCCCTTAACTGTTATTTCTAATCTGATTCTATCGTGAACAGGGAACATACTCTGTATGATTTCAATTCTATTAAATTTGTTGAGGCTTGTTTCACGGGCCAGGATATATTTAGTTGTTGAGCTCTATATTTCTTGTCTAGTTGTACTGTCAATTATCAATAGTCTCAAACTATAAACATGTATTTGTCTTTCTCCTTTCAGTTCTATCAGTTTTTGGTTCACATATTTTGTAGCTCTGTTGTTTAATGGACACACATTTAGGACTGCTAAGTCCTTTTGGTGAACTGACCCTTTTACCATTATGGAATATCCCTTTTGTCGCTGGTAATTCTCTGTGCTCTGAAGTCTACTTTATTTGATATTATTATCAAATATATCTCCTGCTTTCTTTTGTTTATATATAAACAAGATGGTTTTAAGTTGCTGGTCTTTTCATTTCCAATCAATTTCCAGTATCTTGCATTTGCACTCTCCTCTTATCACAATTGCTGGTTTTGATGTCATATATGTGTGCAGATGATTTCCTACTTTTATGTTTGCCTTTACCAGTGAGCTTTTCCGTTCATAATTTTCTTGTTTCTAGTAGTGGCTTAGATAAGCCACTTTTCTCTTCCGCTTAGATAAGTTCCTTTAGCATTTGTTGTAAAGCTGGTCTGGTGGTGCTGAATTCTCTTAGCTTTTACTTGTCTATAAAGCTTTTGATTTCTCGGTCGAATCTGAATGAGAGCCTTGCTGAATACCAAGAGTATTCTCGGTTGTAGGTTATTCCGTTTCATCACTTTAAATATATCATGCCACTCCCTTCTGGCCTGCAGTTTCTGCTGAGAGATCAGCTGATAGTCTTATGAGAGTTCCCTTCTATGTTATTACTTTTCCCTTTTTTTTTTTTTGCGGTACGCGGGCCTCTCACTGTTGCGGCCTCTCCCATTGCGGAGCACAGGTTCCAGACACGCAGGCTCAGCGGCCATGGCTCACAGGCCCAGCCGCTCCATGGCATGTGGGATCTTTCCGGATCGGGGCATGAACCCATGTCCCCTGCATCGGCAGGCGGACTCTCAACCACTGCACCACCAGGGAAGCCCCCCTTGTTGTTTTTAATCCTTTTATTTCTCTGTCTTTAATTTTTTCCAGTTTGATTACTATGTGTCGGAGTGTTTCTCCTTAGATTTATCATGCCTGGGACTCTCTGTGCTTCCTAGACTTGGGTGACTGTCTCCTTTCCTATCTTAGGAAAGTTTTCAAATATTTTCTTGTGTCCTTCCCCTATCTCTTCTCCTGGGACCCCTATAATGCAAATGTTGGTGTGTTTAATGTTGTCCTAGAGGTCTCTCTGACTGCCTTCATTTCTTTTTAGTCTTTTTTCTTTATTCTGTTCCATGGCAGTGATTTCCACCATTCTGTCTTCCAGCTCACTTACCCGTTCTTCTGCCTCAGTTACTCTGCTGTTGCTTCCTTCTAGTGTATTTTTCATTTCAGTTATTGTATTGTTCATCTCTGTTTGCTTGTTCCTAAGTTCTTCTAGGTCTTTTTTTTTTCTTTTCTTTTTTTAAGAAGATGTTGGGGGTAGGAGTTTCTTAATTAATTTATTTATTTTTGCTGTGTTGGGTCTTCGTTTCTGTGCGAGGGCTATCTCTAGTTGTGGCAAGTGGGGGCCACTCTTCATCGCGGTGCGCGGGCCTCTCACTGTCGCAGCCTCTCTTGCTGCGGAGCACGGGCTCCAGATGTGCAGGCTCAGTAGTTGTGGCTCACGGGCCTAGTCGCTCCATGGCATGTGGGATCCTCCCAGACCAGGGCTCGAATCCGTGTCCCCTGCATTAGCAGGCAGATTCTCAACCACTGTGCCACCAGGGAAGCCCTATTCTAGGTCTTTTTTAAACACGTCTTGCATCTTCTCAATCTGTGCCCCCATTCTTTTTCTGAGATCTTGGATCATCTTCACTATCATTACTCTCGATTCTTTTTTGGGTAGATTGCCTATCTCCACTTCACTCAGTTGTTCTTCTGGGGTTTTATCTTGTTCCTTCATCTGGGACATATTCCTCTGCCATCTCCTTTTGTCTATCTTTCTGTGATTGTGGTTTCCATTCTGCAAGCTGCAGGATTGTAGTTCTTCTTGCTTCTGCTGTCTGCCTTCTGGTGGATGAGGCTATCTAAGAGGCTTGTGCAAGCTTCCTTGTGTGAGGGTCTGGTTCCTGTCCACTGCGGGGGTGGAACTGGATCTTGTCCCTCTGGTGGGCAGGGCCATGTCAGGGGGTGTGTTTATTGACCAGCTGTGTGCTGAGGAAGACTTTAAGCAGCCTGTCGGCTGATGGGTAGAGCTGCGTTCCCATCCTGTTGGCTGTCTGGCCTGAGGCATTCCAGCACAGGGGCCTATAGGCTGTTGGGTGGGGTTAGGTCTTGGGGAGGAAATGGCAGCCTCCAGGAGGGTTCACGCCAATGAGTACACGCCAGAGCTGCTGCTTCCAGTGTCTTTGTCCCCACAGTGAGCCACAGCTGTCCCCCGCCTCCACAGGAGACCCTCCAATACTAGGAGGTAGGTCTGTCCCAGTCTCTTATGAGGTCACTGCTTTTTCCCCTGGGTCCTGGTGGACACGTGACCTTGTGTGCGCCCTCCAAGAGTGGAGTTTCTGTTTCCCCCAGTCCTGTGGAACTCCTGCAATCAAACCCTGATGGCCTTCAGAGCCAGATTCTCTGGGAGCTCCTCCTCCCATTGCCAGACCCCCAGGCTGGGAAGCCGGACGTGGGGCTCAGGACTTTCACTCCTGTGGGAGAACTGCTGTGGTATAACTGTTTTCCAGTTTGTGGGTCGCCCACCCGGCAGGTATGGGATTTGATTTTATCACAATTGTGCCCCTCCTACAGTCTTGCTGTGGCTCCTTCTTTGTCTTTGGATGTAGGGTATCTTTTTTGGTAGGTTCAAGCATTTTTTTTTTTTTTTGGTCGATGTTTGTTCAGTAGTTAGTTTTGATTTTGGTGTTTTTGTAAGAAGGAGTAATTTCACGTTCTTCTCCACCATCTTGCCAGCCCTTAAAGCCATGATTTAATCTAACTCTATATTACTTCAAACCTCACTTATTTTTTCACTTTGTAATGTTGTGAGCACCCTGTGAACAAGTGCCTAACATTTATCAGGAATTAAAATATCTGTTATGTTATACTGGGAGGTAGAGTGGACAGGTAAGTCAAATCAGCCATGAAATAAGCAACTATCTGTGATGGTACCAAACTCCCCAACAAGGGACTGGTCAAGTTGAGATATTCACTTAATTTAATATGAATAGTACAATTGAGATTGAAGCATTTCATGAGTAGCTACAAGAGCGACCTTCCAAAAGACCCTTAATCCCAGAATGCTGGGATCCTGTGCAGGGCCAATAACAAAGCCCTGTGGCAGGCCACCAGGACCCCATTCCACCTAGGTCACAGCACACTCATGGATACTCTTTGAACATGGTTGTTAAGTGAAGCTATATTTCAGCCCAAATGTAGTATCACTCCGTCTTCAAATCCTCCATTTTGAGCAAAAGAATATTATAAGAAAATGGTGAAATAAAAATCTTCAGTCAAAAGTTTTTCTCTAATCTGGTAATTTGACAGAAAAGAAAATGCAGTTCTATCTTGTCCAAACTCTTCTGGTGAACACATGCTAGATCTATATACAACAATTTCCCTTTCAAAGAATTACAGATTATCTATTTTTTAAAAGTGATAAAATATTGTCAGAGATGGAGGTAAATACATTTTATTCCACTGCAGATGTTAAAATAGAGATTTTCTTTTACTTTAAGTATTCTTGCCATGACCTCCACTTTTCTTAATTCTTCAAAGATTACTGATAATGGTTCAAATATGTCTTCAAAGTATTTCAGTTTTCTGGATACTGACATATGTGCCCACTAATAGTAATTAAGTACCTTACATTTGCCCTCATATTTTAAAAATTCTTATAAAATCAATCTGTGATTAAATTGAGATAATTGAGAAAACAGCAAAAAGTATAAAGAAAATAAACACAATTCTTTATTCCCTTTCAGAGATAACCAGTGTTAACACTACTTCCAGGCTAATTTTCATTTAAAACATATATACTTTTTAAAACTAGGAAAATACATTATGTGGTTTCTCTTCCTGATTTTTCACTTAGACTATATCATACGCATCACCTCTTGGGATTACAGAGTCCACAAATACATCATTTAAATTATGGCATAATTTCATCAAATGGACTTATTTACCCTATTATTTCCTTTATTATTAGAAATTAGTTCCCATTTCATATCATAAATAATACTGTGATAAATATCTTTATACAGACCTCTGCTCTCTGATTCCCTTAAAGCTTAAAAGTAGAATCATGAGTCAAGGAGCCCATGTTTATCAGGTATTTTACTCACTTTCCCAATCAACTCCCAAATTAATTATATCAGCATTGAGTAAAATTTTCTCCAATCCTAATCAACCTGAATGAAAATTATATTTTGCTATTTAATTTATAATTCTTTAAATATTTGAACAGTTGAAACCTTTTTACTATATTTGTTGGCCATTGATTGTTTTTTCCTATGCATTGCTGGTTCACTTTATTTTTCTACTTTATAGGTAAAGTGGTTTCTTACTAATTTTAAGGGCTTATTTTATATAAAGAATACAAATTTGCTTTATATATTTTGTGTACATTGCAAAAAAAGTTTGTCTTTGCACTGAATTTTATTGGAATGAAATTTTGGAGTAGTCATATTTCAAACTTACTCTCTAAAATGTCTTTCATTGCTACTTTTCTTAGAAAACTCCATGGTCATTGGAAGATTGGTTATAGTTATATTTTCATGTATGTTTTCCAGTAATTATTTATAGTTTTAATTTTTTAAATAATTATTAGTTGATGTTCCTCAAAATAGCAGATTTTCCACCAATGATATTCTAAATAATCAGTTCCTTTTATAATTGGTTTGTGACCTTTACTTCCTTTGTTTTTACCTCCATCCCATTCATGCATCGATTCAAAAATATTTACTGAATACTTAACCATGTAGTGGGTTCTGTTAGGGAGGCATCTCCGATATGCTAATGAACAAGGCAGACAAACTCCTTGCTGTCATAGATCTTACACACTAAAATTCAAGGCTATTATAATTGAATGTGTTATTAATAAAGAATACTCTTTTTCAATATTTTCGTTTCAAAGTGTATTTTTTGGTATTACTATTGCCATTTCTGTATTCCTTTACCAAACCATATCAATGTATTTTAGCTGTCTCTTTTAAGTAGCATGTAGTTGGATTTTGTCCATAAAGTCAATCAAGAATAGTCTTTTATTAGGAGAGCTTAAAGCACTTAGGTATAGTACTATACCTACTGTTTGACAGTATCATTTGTCATCTTCTTTTATTGTTTTATGCTTCCTTTGTAAGCCCTTGTTGTTGTTGTTGTTATTATGACTACTTAGTGAGTCTTATGAGCCAGGCAATTGGACTTAGCACATGAAAGTTAATACCTATGAACATTTTTGAGTGTTTACAACATGCCAGCTACTGTGCTCTAAATGATATTTTTTCATTTAATCCTCACAATCCCACTGCATGGATACTATTTTATAGAAGTTTTATAAAACTTCTTTAGTGATTATAAATATCAGTGAAATAGTATATATTCCTTCACTTGTGATAAATGATGCAAACTTTTATAATTCTTTCCCACTTTGAATTATTCACTAGAATTAAGTAGATCTAAGATCCAAATAATGTTATAAATTATTTTGACTGCTCTTTAGATGATTATTTTTGACAACTGCATTCAGTTGTAAACACCATATCTTACTGGTTACATTGCTTTTGAGCAATCCTTTAAGAAACTGCTTTCCCCTTTTGAATTATTCTTTTTTATTCACCTTTCAGTGGGAAGAGTATATTTTTACCTAGAAAGATGTGTGGATGGTACTTTTCCTAAATTTCTGCATGTGTGACGAAGGCACAGCATTTCCTTCTTGGCCTGTCTATCTTAAAATTCATGATTACTTTGTCAGTACAGATTCCATTTCTTCTATTTCATCAATTAACTCTTTTTTGTAGGTCAAGTTAAAGATTAAAGTAGCAGAACACCCCTTCTCCACCTGCCTTCTTATTTTTCTATCCAGTGGCCTGACCTAAATAAGGCCAGTATTGGACCTGGACAAGAAGAGTTAAGCCTCAGGCAATGGCTTATTATTTTACCTACATCTCTGATGCTGCTACCTTTGTGCAGAAGATGCTGTGCTCTTTCTGTCCTGATTCTTGGCATGGCTATGGCTCTCAGGTCCTCCAGTGCCTTTGAGTTTCCATTTCCTCCAAGACTCCTCTGATTTTGGGCCTCATACCTGGCTGGTCTTTGCTGCTTACCTGCCCACCCTGCATTTAACTCATGGTCCCATCTGATACATAGTACCTTTGGGTACCTTAGTTTTCTACCACACTCATATTTCTAGCCAAATTAGAGTATGAATGTAGGCTCAGGAGTTCAAAGCCTGGCTCAGCTTCTTGGTAGCTAGTTGATCTAAATAAGCCTTTATAAGCCTTTATTCCCTCATCTTCAAAATGCAGATGATCACAGCATCTATCCCAATGTGTTGTGAGGATAGATAAGATAATCAACGTAAAGACTTTAGGGACAATGCCTAGTCCACAGGAAATAATAAATATTAACAATTATTAACCAATATTTCAAATAATTTATTATTCTTCCCCACAATTCTTAATCATAATTCTTCTCATATTGTAGGAGGGGAAAAAAGCCAGCTTTTTCAAAAGGAGTAATTTGGGGGGAATGCCCAGTGCTGTATGACAAGGTATCATTGGCTCTTCACCTTCTAATCCCTCATTCTGTATTTTATGTTTAATACATAACATAAAGCTCATTGAAAAGAAAAGAATATTTCAATCATTAACTGTGTTTTGAATCGGAAGCCATTTCTTAACCTGTTGAGAGAGAGAATTTTTAAGGTGGGTAATTATATTGACTTTGATGACTGAGAGTTATATTTTTACCCTATGCTTATACTTCCAGTATCAGTTTAAAAAACTTGGTAGTCATACATAATCACACCGATATGTGTTAGAACAAATAAAATGTGATATAAATATTCTGAAACTATACCATAATTTAGCAGATTATTTATCAATAACCAACAACCTCCTCAATTAAATTACTAGAAACCACCACAGCAAAACCACTGCTAATCCAGAAAATAGGAAATAAGGGAAATGAGAGATGTATAAAAAACATTTGGGAGATATGGAATCTATCCCATGTGTGCTGTAAAGAGCTCATAACTTAAGAATGCCAAAGCCCAAGTGTGTTATGAGGGTCTTTCCTCAAAAGTAACATTAATTGCATATCCCATAGATGCTTATTATGTATTCTATTCATATCAAAGTATAATATGTAGTCAAAAATATACAGATTCAATATATTTAAGAGTGATAATAAAACAGTTACTCTGGCCTAGCAAAAACTGTTATTTTTAAACTTCAATTTTTGGTCTTTTTATAAAAGAGTATTTATAGTATTAAGTATTAAGAAGACAGTATTGAATCTTTGTATTTGAATCTGCTGTGATTAAGGGTCTTTTGGACTCAAAACAAGACATACTCAGTGATGGAACTGTAACAGTAATATTTTAGAGGCTTCTGCACAAAAATAATTCCCAAGTGATGAAATCACAGGACATTCTTATTCTCATATTAAAAATGAAGATACCAAACAGCAACACTTAGAAATCACCTTGGAAAGGTGGAAATGATACAGTCAATGTTTTACTTTGGAAATTAGTACGCATGCACTGACAGGCCCCTACAGAACTTAATTTTTAAAAAGTCTAATACTTACCAATAATTGGCAAGCAAAAGACAACTCAAGATGTTAATTATTTGAATTAAAGTAAGATAAATTTCATTTTAGGTGCAACAGGAGTAATCTTACGTAAAGTTAATGAAAAACAGCATAAATTACTTTTAGGAAATATTATTTTATAATATCACTTAGAAAGTATTAAATATTTAATTGCAAATTAACTTTGTTTAACCTAAATAGTAAGTTGATTTAACATTTCCTAACAGAAAAACCAGCTACAATTATCCAGGAGATAATGCACTAAAATACATAAAATAATCACATTAATAAGCAAATTATCATATAACATTCAAGATTTCAAGGGGTCTTACTCCCATATTTCAAGATAAATATCATCAATTTATTTAAAATTAAGATAAGCTAATTTGGAAGGACTTTAGCCAATGTTTGTACAATTAATATTTTTACACTAATTATTAATTCTAATTCTGTTAAATACATTTATTAGCAAAATGCAACAAATGCATTTATATATGGCATATCTGCTACATCAGGAGACTCCCACATATATTCTCCTACAAAAAACAGAAGAAAAACTACTTCTAAAAACAGGGTAATTATAAAATCATTTTCTTAAAGATAACCACACCCATATCAGAGGGCAGATTTAAATAAATTTTAATGTATCATGCAACTGCTAAGATTGACTAAAATTAGAAACCTGGACTCAATATGGGATATAATTTCATTTTGCTAAATAACCCTTTCTCCACCATGTAAACAACTTTCTCCCAACAGCAACAGACAGTAGCATCAGCAATTATTTAGATTAATATTACTTGCATGATATAAAAGAAACAATTTCAATTCATTTCCATGAGATAAAGACCCACAAAATTTATTACCTTCAAGGACATAAAATTATTGTGCCAAATTGCTATGATCTGTTTCTAAAAGTCTACTCTCCACTTCTACACTATCTCTTGAGAACCACTGGTGCAAAGGATAACTATTATGTTTCCACTTAAGTAGAAACTTGTATGCTTCAGTGAAGCAAACACAGAAAGCCAAAGCCAGAGCTGGAAGGGTGCATGAATCACATGGTACATCATATTGATAGAGCCATGATATCCTAATTCAGTAATTATAATGACAGATAATGACAACAAAAGCAGTGCTAAACATATATTGAATGTTTATTCCAAACTGAACACTGATTTTTATATACTATGATTTAATTTTCATAGGCACTCCATGAAGCAGGTACCACTATTTTTCATCTCCATTACAGAGATGAAGAAACCAAGGCTCTAAGTGGTTAAACAGGTCTGTTTCATTTCAAAGCCTGTGCTTCTAACTGCTATTTTGTATTATACTGATATTATCCTTTGGGCCCAAAGATTCTAACAGTCATCAATAGGAAATATACAGGTGAGCAGTACAGCTTAGGGTAGCATAAACACATAGGAAAATTCAACCACACTGTCCCACAAATAGAGATAATAAAATCAACTTTAATAAGTGATATGAGAAAGTAACACTCTTACACTATAAAATGTAGTACAGCCCAATTAAGAGAATGAATGACTTCTTCAAAGATTAAAACAACACATATTTTTAGATAATGCAGATGAGATTCTGTACAAAAATAAAGGGATAACTGAGTCAACCATGGTTACCGCAAGCCCTAATTTTGTTAGTGCAGCTGAAAATAAAGTTGAAAGGATTAAGAGTAATTATGTCATGGATCATAGAATTTTATTGGGAAGGTGCTGGCTGGATATCAAAGAAGCTCTATGAATCATTATTATGAAGAGAAAGCTGATGGGAACTAATGTCTGATGAGGAAACCAGAACACACTAGTTATAAGCCATTGTACCCAAGTCCATGCCTCGACCACCGTAATGTGAAGCACCAGCTTGGCCAAAGAGGTAACAAACAATAGAGCACTTCAAAGAAATGATCAATGTGTCCGACATTAGTTTCTTTCTCCAATATTTAAGACCAATTTCTAGACTCGCAAAAATTCTTGAGGCTATAAAATGGATTTCTGTATTTGAGTAAACCAATTCTTTGAGTGCAAAGTAGAGAGGAATACAGAATCTGCCTCCTGACCTTGCCACGAGGTATTTTAAAATAAATCTATAATCACAAAGTTAGCTAGACTTTGAAGTGTAAGAAATGCCAGTTCATTAACAATGTACAGTGCTGCCGAGGACCCACGTTCCCCAGAACTTTCTCACTTCCATTGGGAATGAAGGAGCTGCTCTCAATGATGAAATCAAGCTTAAGTCAGAGAAATGAAAACAGGCATCATGAAAACAGGAGAGCAGAAATATGAATTCATATTCATTGAGCATCTACTATGTATATCTCAGTAACACCTTCTCAATTTTCCATGTTCTATCTAGTTGACAGATGGGATTTGCAGGAAATATCTACCAGGGAACTGCCCAGCACCAGACATAAATGTCATATTGTTTCTATTTAAAGGATCCTTTTGTTGTCTGTAGCACTACACAACTAATTCGTATTTATTAAAGTTGCTATCTTTCTAATTTGCCTACTCATGTTATAAGTCACCGAATGCATACAAACACACAAAACACACACACACACACACATCTAAGGGTAACTGGCTCCATATTCTGCTATAGCATGTTACAGAAGTCATCTGGCTGAAGATGATTAATATAATATTTTCACTGTGAGGGACATTTATCTTACTTTTAGAAATGCACTTCTGAGGGTAGAGCAGATAAGCACACTATAAAATGGAAAGAACATGAATATCTTACAGGATAGTTTGGGTTCCAGGCTGGCTTCACTGTGTACAATCAGTGTGACCCCGCACTTCTCAGAATGCTTGGTTTAATGATCTGCTGTTGCCATCTTAAAATTCCCACTAATTTTCTTTTAAAGGGCCAATCATTTTTATTTTACACTGGCTCTGCAGATTATAGAGCCAATTCTGCCTGGATTTGAATTATGACTTCACTGTTCAATATGTGTAAGTTTATTGTAAACCTTAGTTTCTTCCTCTGTAACAAAGGGGTAACGTTAGATGAAATAGGACATATGAAAGCAATGAGCACAGAGTCTGGCACACAGAACACAAAAGGAGATATGAAATGAAATGTAGCCGGCATAGCTCTTACTCTTACTTCTATGAATCTGAAACATATAGAAACCACTATAAATCATAATTAGGTGTTGCTGAAATTTAAACTTGAATACTTACAACCCATATATCTGTGGTGCAATTTCTAGTCTGTTCAGGTGCATGTAAAGCTCAATATCATGCTTCTTCAGTAGATGATCCTGGATCTGGTTGACTTTAGTAACAATAGCAACTGTTGGCCCCAAATCCTGTGGTCTAGCAAAGGGGATAGGAGTCATCAGGGTTTCTTTCCCCTAAACACAGGAAAAATGGAACATGCATTATTTCAGTGTGAAGTTAACAAATACATGGACATCATTCTTGAACGCATTTATCAATGGAAGTTTAGAGAAGAACCAACAACTACTTTAACCAACTCAGGAAAAAAGCTTAAAATGTGGGATCATAAACTGATCGTCACATAGATGACTGTGCCCATAAAGGCCTTGAAATATCTTCTAAAAATTTTCTACTTGTATTCCCTCGACCAGTTTATCTGGTGACATTAAGTCTTATAAGATAATTTTGGCTAGAGGTAGTGGTGGCCACTAGTCTATCTATCCACGGCCAGTTTGTCTCAGCAGCAGCCATAGTACCTAAATGGCACACTCTGAGGAAAATATATTTCTTGTGGCATAAAAGTTAAACATGAAAAAAAGTAATTGAAAACTGTCTTGAGCTTCCCTGGTGGCGCAGTGGTTGAGAGTCCGCCTGCCGATGCAGGGGACACGGGTTCGTGCCCCGGTCCGGGAAGATCCCACATGCCGCGGAGCGGCTGGGCCCGTGAGCCATGGCCGCTGAGCCTGCGCGTCCGGAGCCTGTGCTCCGCAACGGGAGAGGCCGCAACGGTGAGAGGCCCGTGTAACGCAAAAAAAAAAAAAACAGCTGCCTTACTTTGAGCTCTCAAAACTATAAAAAAGCCAAGAAATAAAGCAAACCAGTACTATAAAAGAAGACATCCTCTAACTGTCCTTTGATCAATTTAAATAGCTCGGTAGAAAGATTTTTAAATTCTTCAGACCAAAAATGTAGCTGACTTAAAAAAAAAAAAAATCTATGTGGGCAGTACAACTTCCATTCCTGCCACCCAATATTAAGAAAGGTCTGTGACTCCTTGTAATGCTTTCATGTAAGCATCAACTACCCCCCAAGTCTGATGATATACCCTAATATATCATGGTTGAACCTTCTTCTGATGTTCAGTTCCCAGTTTCTACCTCTCTCCAATACTGGGATTTATAGCATCTTCTCTCATGATTATCTGCCTATCACTCATCCTCAGTCTACTCTAGTTCAAATTCTTGTTTCTGTTTCACACATGCTGCTTTTTCATACAGTTCTGGTCTCAGTTTAATCTCTACTTACATGCAGTTCCCTGAGTGAGCTCAGTCATTCACAGTGCTTCAACCAAAACCCATTCTCCAAAGACTTCCTAATCTGTATTCGTAACCTAGAACTCTGGAGTGCTTCCCACACGCTCAAATGTCGGCGAAGAACGTTAGACTGCCGAAGGGTCTCGAATTCAGCAGGCCTGCAACTGAGCTCATCACCTTCCGCTCGAAAACAAGTTCATCCTTTCCCATGCCTACCTCAACCCATCCTCCAATACGAACACCTGGTTTGCCAAGTGTAGCTCCTCAGAACCACTCAGGGGACTCTTGTATATGTCTCTTCTTTGGCGCCAACACCCTGACTTGGGGCCCTAATCATTCCTTTGCTCCTCGTCTTGCTGTCCCCCAATTTAGTCTGCTTTAAATCCATCTTCCAAAATGCCTGGTGATCTATGTAAAGCACGTTAGATTATGCCAGACTGCCCTCCTTAGACACTTTTTTTTTTTTTTTTTTTGGCCACGCCGCACAGCACGCTTAGTTCCCCAACCTGCAGTGGGAGTGCGGAGTATTAACCACTGGGCCACCAGGGAAGTCCCTCCTTAGACATTTTTAATAGCTCCCCATTATTTTCACTCTGGGAAAAACAAAACGAAACAATTCAAATTCTTTAGCCAGGTCGGCAAAGCTTTCCATCATCTAGTTCTGTTCTCACTGTGCTTCCAGAGATACTGGGGATGCCATTCTTCTACCTGAAATATCCCCTCCCCACTGAGGAGCCCCCATGTGTATTTTAATATTTGGCTCAAGCGCCAGGTCTAGTTCATTATCCTCTTCTCTGCTCCCACAGTATGTGTTTCTACTTCTCTTCCTCTTAAACTGTGAGATCTCTGAAAGGAATAACATCTTTTTGTCACTGGACCGCATTCAGGGGCATAAAGATAAAAAAGGTAAGCTCTTGCCCTCATCATTTGGAGGGAAGAACTACACAGAAAAAAAGCTCTGAATTCTGCGTGAGAGCTGTGACTAATCAGGCTGGTAGCACAGAAGAGAGGAGGGGAGGGTCCTGTGTCAGTCCAGGGAGAAGGGGCTCCATCTGTCTGTCCAGGATCATTTCAAGTCTTAAAAAAGAAAAGCAGCCCTTTGGACTTCCTACAGTGTCTGCCCTAGAGTATTTAGGTCCAAAGGACATAAGACCACATTAATCTTTAGGGCTCAATTCATTGTTGTTAATTTGTATAGACAGGAGAAAGGGAAACCTCTATATTGTGCTCATTTATTATAAAAATAGTACATCCAAAACAGCTTTTTCTGATTTTGTAACATCTAGTACTCTCTTCAAATAATAGGATGCTTTAACTTAAAAGGATTTCCCCTGAGCTCAGAATACTTTATAGTAAAATCTCTTAAACTTAAAAAACTTGAAAGTAATGTTTCTGATCACTTAATGCTAAACAGCACAGCTTATCTAAAGGTAAAAAATCAATAACAGTGAAGACAGAGTTAATGTAAAACACTTCCTTATCTTCAGGGTTTCTTATTATAAAGAATGCTACTTGCATATAACATATATGATCAAATGAGACAGCCACAACTACCCATAAAACTAGAAAACTTTTCTAACCACTTATTAGTGGTACGCAGATCATTGCCAGGCCACAGACTGAGCAATGCAGCAAGATAATGATTTCACACCATTATGTAAACCAACACACTGCTTCCTTCATCAAGAAAGTCTTATTATAAAAAGTACGTCGCTAAACTAGCCAGCATGCGCAGTGATATGACTGAATTTTCTGGGCAACCAGAAGACCTGCACGATGGAGTGATACATTAATTTCTCGAACTTCTTTTTAAAAAGATGATCGAATCATGAAAAAGAACAAAAAGGGAGGATGAAAAAGGGATTCACTAGATAACGCTTTTTAGGAATATATTATGCACTGATACAAATAATTAATATAAATTCTCAGAGGTCACATCTATGTGTTCTTTGATAAAATAAATGTCTTTGTGTTGTCTTAGCCATTCTCATGACATGACTCAGTGAAAGCAATATGAATAAGTAAAAGTAAAAACTGGCAGCCCTCTCATTTTTATCATTCAGTTTCTCAGATGCTGTGAATCAGTTATAAAATACAAAATGACCACTGCATAAAATGATCATGAGGCCTGTTAATTAAATGTCTTCAAAAACTCTGCTCAAAATCTGATGTTCACATAAGTCTATGACTCCATCAGATCACCTGCTGAGAATATAGAGCTACTGTTCATCACACATGCTTACAGCAAACTTCCCCTGTAATAACCCTTACGGAATGGAGCATGGTGATATACAGCTGGAGTAAGACTTTATCACCTAAGCTCGGGGTAGACAAACTTTCTCTGGAAAGAGCCAGATGGTAAACATTTGAGACCTTCCAGGTCATACAGTCTGTGCTGCAACCACCCAGCTCTGCCTCTGTAACGAGAAAGCAGCCAAAGACAGTAAGTAAACAACTAGGCATGGCTGTATCCCCACCAAACTTTATGGACATGGAAATTTGAATTCTATATAATCTTCATGTCACCAAATACTATTCCTCTTTTGATATTTTTTTCAACCATTCAATAATAATGTAAAAGCCATTTTTAACTCACAAGCCTTACAAAAACAGATGGCAGGCCAAATGGCCTGCAGGCAGTAGTTCGCCCTGACCTCGACCAAAGGCATAAAATGCATTAGTTATCCATCTCATTTGCTAAGAGACGGAGTGAAGGGACTGAGTAATACATGGTTTCTAACTAGAACTCATTCAATTATACCAACATAAAATAAATTAGTCATATAGAAAATAATATACCAAAAACTCTTAACAACAGCCCTTGCCAGAATAATCTGCAATTTTTCCATTAAATGATCTCTAAGTTAGCATATATGGTTGTTTAAAATGACAGTTAATTCAGCAATACCACTCCTAGAGATATGCCAAGAGAACTGAAAACATATGTTCACACAAAAGTTTGTATACAAATGTTCCTAGCAACATTATTCTTTTTTGTTTGTTTGTTTTTGTTTTGTTTTGCTTTGTTTTGTTTTGCGGTATGCAGGCCTCTCACTGTTGTGGCCTCTCCCGTAGCGGAGCACAGGCTCTGGATGCGCAGGCTCAGCGGCCATGGCTCACGGGCCTAACCGCTCTGCAGCATGTGGGATCTTCCTGGACCGGGGCACGAACCCGTGTCCCCTGCATCGGCAGGCGGACTCTCAACCACTGCGCCACCAGGGAAGCCCCGCAACATTATGCTTAATAGTCAAAAAGTGAAAAGAACCCAAATGTCACCAACTGAGGTATGGAAAAACAAAATGTGGCATATATCTATGCAATGAAACATTATTTAGCCCTGAAAAGGAATGAAGTACTGACACATGCCACAACATGAATGAACAGTGAAAACATTATGCTAAGTGAAAAAAGTCAGTCACAAAAGGTCACATATTGTATGATTCCATTTATATGAAATGTCCAGAACAGGCAAGTCCAAAGGAACAGAAAGTAGATTAGTGATGCCCAAGGCTCTAGGCAGGGGGAAACGGGAAGTGACTGCTAATGGGACTAAAAGGATTTCCTTTTAGGGTGTTGAAAATGCTTTGAAATTAGACAGTGGGGACATTTGCACAACCTTGTGAATATACTAAAAACCAATAAATTGTACACTTTAAAAAGGTGAATGTTACGGTATGTTAATTATTTCACAATAAAAATTATAGTTAAAGAATAAGGGTAAGAGGGAACCCTCCTACCCTGTTGGTGGGAATGTAAATTGGTACCGCCACTACGAAGGACGGTATGAAGGTTCCTTAAAAAACTAAAAATAGAATTACCATGGGATCCAGCAATCCCAATCCTGTGCATATATCCAGAGAAAACTCTAATTCAAAAAGACACGTGCACCCTAATGTCCACAGCAACACTATTTACAAAAGCCAGGACACGGAAGCAACCTAAATGTCCATCAACAGAGGAGTGGATAAAGATGTAGTACATATACACAATGGAATATTACTCAGCCATAAAAAAGAATGAAACTGGACCTAGAGATTGTCATATGAGTGAAGTAAGAGAGAGAAAGAAAAATATCATATGATATCACTTATACGCAGAATCTTAAAAAAGGGTACAAATGAATTTATCTACAAAACAAATAGAGTTACAGATGTAGAAAACAAACTCATGATTACAGGAGGTGGGGGGGGTAGGGATAAATTGGGAGATTGGGATTGACATAATCACACTACTATACATGAAATAGATAACTAATAAGGACCTACTGTATAGCACAGGGAACTCTACTCAATACTCTGTAACGGCCTATATGGGAAAAGAATCTAAAAAAGAGTGGATATGTGTATACGTATAACTGATTCACTTTGCTGTACACCTGAAACTAACACAACATTGTAAATCAACTATATTCCAATAAAAATTATTAGGAAAAAAAAAAGAATAAGGGTAAGAGAGAGTAAGGATAAATGGTATTGATGCTAAACATATAAATTCAATTTAGTGATGCATTAGTAAAAGCAAAACAACCTATTTGACACAGTTTATCTACATACTTCCGTGCCTATCAACTCACCAGGACAGCACAGATCAAGTAGATAAATACTCTTTTCATTCAAAGTTTATAATAGTTTTTACGAAATTATATTGCATGCATAATGCATAATATACACACATATAAAAGTTTCTATTTATTTATAGAACATTTTTATATTACCTTTGTAAATCTGTCAATAATTAGAGATACGATTTAGACCCCCAGTTCAAACTTACTCCACAGGTATCTTCATATTTTCATTTTTTTATAGTGATAATAATGGCTTTTATTCTCTGATTATATGTCATTACTAAAATCATTTGTTCCCTCAAATATATTGAAAAGATCTGTACTGTAAGATTTACCTTTTGACCATCATGCTCAAAAGTAGAAAACCAAGGTTCAGCA
>NW_006798629.1:4819378-4910856 GCF_000442215.2 Lipotes vexillifer | reverse complement strand
GTTCAGCAGTTTCCATAAGTTGTGAGAACATTGCACTAAAAATTAGAAAAATAATATAACGCCAATGTTAAATCTTCATTAAAGTAAAAATGGCGTAAAAAAATAAAAACAGAAAGTTTTTGTACTTACTAGGCATCATGTTCCAGATACTCAGGGTTCAAGAGAGTTTTCATTTCCTCACTTAAAAAAGCGATACAATCAATCAGAATGTGTAATTTTTTAATTGAAGGAGATGTAGAGGTTGCCTTATTCTATACTCATAAGCCAACTTTCATATAATGTGTAAATGAAAAAGAGTTAGCCTTTTTTAAATAAAAAGAGCAACTCCATTAACAAATGAAATCATTTCTTTCTATAAAGATCAAAAACAAATTAGCTGCCTGTCTGTACCACAATGAGGCAACTATCTAATTATTCCAAATAACAAAACTGAATGTGACAATACATTCCTTGAATGTGCCTGATCTAGAATCAACTGATTATTCCACAATCTATCACTTGTCCAAAACGAAACAAAAAATATATATAGTTACTGGTCAAATATCCCATATTAAAACAGTAATTTATTTTCTTTCAATGGCTTCTATTTTTATTATGTTTTAACATCAATTAATCAGTGACAGCACCTCTTCCAAATCTATTTTAGTGCTGCTTTTACTTTATAAAGGATTGAAACAGTTAAAGAAGCATGTAGAACTCATTTAAAAGCTGTTTTTTAAAAAAGCAATTTGCAATCGTGTATACTTTCCTATGGAGTATATTCTGCATAGGTGTTTTTAAAAAGATAAAACTGGCATGAAAACAGTATCCCAATACTAACTGCAACCTTATCATACTTCAGAATAACTGAGGCAACAGCAACTAAGATATGGTTACTATAGTCAGATCCAATAAATTTAGTATAATTAGAAAAACTCAAAGGAACTAGAAAATACTAATCTACAATATAGTAAACAAAAGTTGATCTGACAAATGCCCTAATATATGTTCAGCAAAATGGATGGCTACATTTGATTAATAAAGATCATATAGATAAACACATGAAATATTATATGTTAATCCGTTGTTTTCGGCACAGAGAGAGGCTAGCCTGCGGAATATTCCTGAGGAAGTTTTATAATCCCTCAGCTCTCCATTCCCAAGATGCTTCCCAGCTGCCTCTCTGGCCCATCTAGTTAGGGTATCTTAAGTTAGAAAATAAATTCTAACAATCGGCCTAAGTTAAATACAAGATATATTAATTTATTATCTCAGCAAATAACTTCAGTAATTGTATCTCAAAAACATGAGAAGTCATTTTGTTTCTTTATACTGGGGTTCTTTGGGGGACTGTTCTATTTATGAACTGAACTGAGTCTGGTGAGGACAAAATATCTCACACATAAGGTCCTCTTACAGCTTACTGTGAAAGAATGGGCCACTGGAGGATAGAACGTATGAATATTAACAATCATCAGCACTTTGCCATTACAACAAAAATTTCCTCTTCTTGATCCATCAGTTACATGTCTTCCTTTGGTACAGCTCTAAGACTTGCAAAGATATTTAGAATTCCAAGTTTGCCCCATAGCTGAAATGGGATTACAGTTATTAAGCGGAATTAATCATCAGCCACATGAAACACAACCAAATGTTTACAATTTACAAAATACCTTCAATATAAAAGGTATTGAAGGTAAAAAAGGATTACAGCAGGGCTGACAAAATAGATGGAGCTCATATACAAACTTGCCTTGGCTGTGCAGACTCACTGGCATGAAGAAAGGCTTGGTGGTCACAGTGGAGGGTGAAGACCATTGGAGCCAACAGCTCGTGCATGCCCTGAAACAGAGCCAGAGAAAGGGACGGGAGCATGTCCGGACTCCACTGGTGGACAGACGGGCTCAGCTAAAAGCCTCTGCAGCTGATCCCTGCCCCAGGCATTTTCGTATTATACAGAAGAGCATAAACATAAAAACCTACAAAGTGAGATTTTATTTAGTTTTAGAACTTGACTCCAATTCTACCACAGCAGGTATTCTTCTTTAAAACATGGAGAGCAGCTCTCTTTTAAATGACACAACAAACAATAAATCGGCATGGTAGACAACCTTGCACCTGTCAGTTGCTTCAGGATGTGTACTCATAAATATGAATTTCATTTATGCAAATTATAATCATATGCTACAGTGTAAAGATCTGCAGTAAGAAGGGCAACTAAGAACTGTAGACCTAAGGAAATTACATCCAATGTTTTCATTATATAATGGCTCAAAATTAGGATGTCTGTAGATTTAGGAAGAGCTGAAGTCAGCTAGCTGGAAATGTTGGATAATAAAAGAAACAACCTTTAGCAGGTATGAGAGAAAACGAAGTTTTTAAAGTACGATTTTCAACATGTTTAAGCCAAGATGGCCATAATTATTTTTCCTGTCTACTTCAACTATAAGGTTACTTTTCAATTCATTTAGTGATTTCACCAATACAACTTTCTTTTTCCTTATATCGTGTTCACCTGTGGACTACATACATAGGCATAGAAACAAAAAGGTATATTAGTTACTAAGTTGCCTTTCAAAGGGTATTATAAAAATCCATTATTTATCCATTCTTGTGAGGAAATAAGATATTCCACATCAGGGACCCGCCTTGTTAGCTGAGATTTTTTTCCCTACTTAGGCATCAAAAACACATTTTCGCAATTTAAAAATGGATTGTACTCTTTTCTGCCTCTTAAAGTGTGTCACTATTTGCCTTTTGCCTACGATGATCTTTTTACAAAAAAAGAAGACAAAACCCCGCCTCTACAGGAAATAACAATAAAATACTGAAGCCGAGAGAAGAGAGAGTTTTTGCCGATGGGATTAGAGAAAATCTTCTGTGATGGAAGGACAGACACACGGACCTCTGCACGGTCTGGCAGCTCTGTGCTGTTCGTAGGACGCTAGTTATTATCATAAAGTAATACAAAAGGAAACTCTGTCAGAGTTCATTTATAAGTTATCGCTAGCCTTGAATGAGAAGGACTTAATTACACTTTTACAAAATAATTTATGATCCATTGACAATTTACTTGTGATTTGGGACAAATTACCACACATCACTTCAATCTTTTTAGGTGACTGTCTCCTACTAAACAAATCTTGAAAAGACTATTCCTTAGAAGAACTTGGTACACACCCATAAAGAATGGAATTAAGTGTTGCTAATGTGTTTTAAAATCATTATGAGGGGTTTATTCTTCTAAAATAATCTCAAATTATCCCAAAGACCAAGTGACATAATTTTAATCATGAAAGGAACAGTTACTTATTGCACAGAACTACAGAATATCTAAAAATATCTAAAAAAAACAAAAACAAAAAAACAAAAAAACAAAAAGGAAGGAGGGAAGGCAGGAAGGAAGGGAAGGAAGGCCAAAAGAGAAAAGAAAGAAAAATTAAAACTGTGATAGATATCTTTGCGGTAATCTTTTTTGCTTATTTCTGATAATTTCCTTAGGATAAAGTCCCTAGAAGTAAAATTTCTGGGTAAATGAGCTAATAAGACATTTGATATATACAATTAACCTGCCCTTTAGAAATAATTCCCTCACTTTAGGGCATAAAAATCACCATTTCACATACCCTCATCTTTATCTGTAGTGTTTTTTAAAAATCCTGTCAAATTCTACAGTCAAATAGTTGTTTTAACTTATCTAAATGCTAGTGAGGTTGAAGACAAACATTTCAGTGGTCATTTTTATTTAATGAATTACCCATTTTCTCCTAATGAAGAGTCTCCCTTCTCCTGATGATTTGTAATAGATCTTCAGCAATTCAGGAAATTAATCCTTAGTTATTTTTGTTTCAAATACTTTCCCATGTTTATAACTCGCCTTTTAATTTTGATTACGTCAGAGTAAAGCTGTATACTTTAAAACAGTCAAATCAATAAATCATCTTCCATGATTTCTTATTTTGCTTTTATGCCAAAAAGACCTTCCTCATATTGAGATTAGATTAAATATACAGGTTCCTTTTTTACAGCTAATTCTTTACCCACCTGGTATTTAATTTTGCCCTGAAGAATAATATGTATTTTTCCTTCCCAAAGTTTTAAACTAATTTATTGAATAATCCATCCTCTCCCAAGAGTTCTGAAATGTCATCTTTATCATAAGCTGAATATTTAGCTCTCATTTTTTCTGGGTTTTTACTGGTATTCCATTGGTTTATATACTTTTAACAGGAACTTTACTACTGTAATGTCTTGAGCTGTAAAATACTCCATTTCCCCATATTTTCTATTCTTTTTCTCAAAATTATCTTGCCTATTCTAACATCTTTTCATCCAAATGAAAATGTAATTTAGTTACATAAAATGCTAAACTAAATACTGCAGTTTTTATTGCCATTGCATTAAAATTAACTTGAAGAAAACAGACTTCTTTAAGAACACCAGATCTTCCAATCCAAAAATATGTGGAACTGCATAGTTTTTATTAGGTTTCTTACTAGGCTTTGGGTGTGGGTGTGGGTGTTGGTGTTGGTGGTGGTGGCGGCAGAGACCTTCTGAATAGAACTCTTCCCTGCAGTATGCTTTCTAACTAATTAAGGCTGGTTTAATACGAAAAGGTTCTTGCCTAAATGTATCTTCTCACCTTCCCTGAACATTCTCTTCCCTCTAGTTTCTGTGACACTCCTTTCTCCAGATTCTCCATTTGCTCACGCATCATTCACCTTCATTTATTCCAAAAATTATCTATTAACTACCTATGACGTGCTGGTAACACGAAAGTGAATGGAGTGGGCAAACTCCTGACCATTATGGAGCCTGCAGTCTAAACAGCAAGACACACAATAATAAAATGAGCACAGAAGTACTGTAGGTTATAAACTGGGACAAGTGATACATATATGTATATGTATGTATATACATACATAGACAAACCAAGCTCCTACTACAGGCTCAGCACATACAAGGTGCTCACTGCATAGTGACTGAATGAATGAAATAGCTTCCACTCGATATAGTGAGGGGTAGATATTTCATTTATCAACACAAGGGTAAAAGCTGAACTACGATAAGATGAGAAATGGAAAAGAATCATCCTGAATTATATTTCAATATTTCCCATCAATAAATAAGTGCCTTTTGTATAATGGAAATTAAGAGTCCCCTGAATACCATTAAGACAATCTTTTACACATTCAGTGTTGACTTCCAACCAAACTAGGGATATTTTTCTCGAATAGACTTGTAAGAGATGACTGGTTTTACTCTCAATTCTAGACTAGTAAAAACCTGACTAATAATTACAAGTGGCAAGCAAACAGACATCTTTAAAGGAAAAGAGAACTATCTGGAAAGAATGATCATAAATTCAATATGCTGTAAATCTGACAAAGCCTAATGAAAAAGAATGTATTGTCGGTATACTTCTTCGTTCCCAAAATGTGTATTTTGCGCCCATCCACACCATTAGCGTTTCTGCTTGCTTACAGCCTTTTCCCCTGCTGGATCCTTAGTAGTCACTGCACTCCAAACTCATGCCAGTTGAAAAGAAAGGTAACAATGTTTTTCCTCATCAACAGCCTGTAGGCTCACAAAATTGAACCTGTTCTTTTATCTGCCTGTGTTCACTTAGCCCACCAAGCAGTCTTTATTAAAGCTGAGGCATCAGGCAGTCAAAGTTCATTAATACCATTTATATAATCTCTGCAGTTTCAATTAACTCAGCAAGACATTCTACTACATGATAACAGTCTCATTAATTCAATAAAATCCCATAACTATTAACAATATGGTCGATGTTAAACGGGGTGCCACCTAGTACAAAATAATAGCTTTAACAGCTTGTGATGAAACTTAAGGTTTTTTCTTAAATTTGATCTGGCTAAAATATTCAGTCCTTTTACAGCAAGGGATTATTCCTATGTAAAGAATCTATAGAATTTTTAACATTAACAGGGAGTAATTTAAATCTTAGAAAGTGATACACAGGAGTAAATTAATAATACTTTCCTATTCAGTAATTGATAGACTTTGTCTAAATGATCAAGAGTCTGATCTGTTTATAGGCTTCCTCACAAACCCAGTGGGCTGCATGACTCACAAACGGTGGATGGTGCAGTTACGATGTTTTGGTTCCTTGTCCATGGAACTTGTTTCCATTGTTATAAGATTTCCTGAATCTAGATTTTTCTTTCTCAAAAGAAAAAGAGGAAACAAATGTATAACTTGGGATAATTTTATTCCGACTTGATTCGTTATCATCAAATCTTTTACTGTGAGATATTTCCAAATATTTGAAAGAGAAGAGGGCACACTGAGGAGACAGGCTTGATGACAAAAGCCAACACAATGAGAAGAGGAGAAGAGAAAAACAGAAATAAACCTGAATCACTGGAGAAGAGCCTGAGGTACTGAACTAACAAATGCTGCGGAACCATTCTGCCCCCAGACTTCTTGCAAAGTGTGTTAATAACGTCCTTAGACTGTAAGTCATTCTGAATGGAATTTTCTGTTATTTGCTTCCAAAAAATCCTGATATAATGATTGAGATGTATTTTCTCCCAGTCTCCTTTTTGGTTTGTTTTTGGGCTTTGCACTTTATATCTGACCTGAATAGCCTGTCTTGCTTGGGAAGACCTTTCCTACCCTGAGATTATAAAAAAAAGTTCTCCTAAATGTTTTTTCCAGAATTTTTATGTAATTTTAGTTTTTATAATTATATTTTTACTCCATCTGGAATTTCTTCTCCCAATAATGGTATAATTTAATCTTTTTCAGATGGAAAGCCAAATACAGCAAGTCAATATCCTTTTCCCATTGAAAGAAAACGTCCTATCTTATGTAAAGATCTCATTTACAACTGAACCTGTTCTTAGCTTGTTCCACTGATCTATTTCTCAGTTCCCACATTACTGTCATATTGGTTTGATCACAGAACACTTGTAACAGTGTTCAGATCTCCCCGTGCCATTCTCCCCTTCCCCTGAATTCTGTGGCAACTCCAACATATTTAATACGGACTGTAGCAATGATCACCATCACAGCTACCAACATGAACTCATAATGAGCACTACATGTTTTTAACTCTACAAAGTCAATGCTATTATTACCCTCATTAACGAAATTAAGGATTAGAAAAGTTACATGTCTATATTGCCTAAGACAAGGTAGCTACTTAAAGTGTTGGAGCCGAGATTCAAATCAAGGGATCTGAGTCTAGAGCCAGTGATCTTAACCACTAAGCTGTATTATCACCATTAAAATGACTATAAAGCTTCTTGGCATAAAATTTAAAATCACTGTGCCCGGTTTTTAAAAACCGTATCTCTCACTTAGACTATCACTGGAATGATAACACATTTATATATTAATTTGGGAAGAAGTAATATTTTTACTTAATGTCTTCCCACCTAAAAACACGTTATCACTTTTCTATTTATTCAACTCTTGCTCCAATAACATTTATAGTTTTCTTCATATAGCTTTTGATTCTATATTATTACATTTATTTTTAGACATTTTATAGCTTTGGTTTTGCCATTATGAGTAGAATATATTTTTCCATTTCCCATTCTAAAAGCTAACTATCACCATGTAATTAATATAAAGACATATTATTAGTATCAAAACTAAGATAAAATTAGTTCCCTTGGATAGTCTATGTACACAATAACAAATACGTTATTTAGGACAACTGTAATATGACTTGACTTATTATCTTTAAACAAATCAGGTTTATCTCAAATTAAATACACTGCTCTCACCATGCAGATGTTTTCTGTTATATTACACTGAATTTGGGTTGTCATCAGTTGGATGTCATAACTTTGGATTGTTGGAGAATGTAGTTTGAATTCTCACTTAATATGCATTTTGAGAAATACATAAAAATATCTAACTTTGCGTATTTTTATTGGAACTCCATAAGGTTAAGTGCAAACCTAGATACTTCTTTATATATTAAATAAAAAATTTACATTTTGAAAAGAATAAACATAATCCGATAATCTTCTTTAATAACGAGATGAATTAAACATCAAGATCACAAGAATATCATATAAATTTCAGAAAGTTTAAAGGAACTTTCTGCAGTTATATTACTGGTAGATTTTGAAGAGTAAAAGGACATTTGATTATTCTCTACATGACATGCCACATATTTATAAATGCTGTACTTAGAAACAATATTTATATGTACAACTCTGAAAAGTTTTATTACTAGATTGCCTTCAAAGATGCTGTTTATAAACAAACTCTCAAAAGTTGAAAGCAAAGATTGAATGCCTCATAGAAGACAATTTGGTGGAATGTCTTATAATAAGGAAGAAGCATATGTGCATCAATGAGCTTACCTTTCTCACCATGCAGCTGACAAGCAGCTCTTTGATTGCTTTACTATTATGATGCAACTCTGGATACAATAAAGGCTACATTATTGCTCTATCATTTGTCAAGCTGTATAGAAAATTCCGAGTCAATGGATGCCACCTGTACGATATTTTCATTACCTGCTTATAAAGCAACTGCTCGTTTTCTCTAGCATAACAGAAAAGAACATCTGTAAGAATTTTTCTCACATT
The DNA here is from genome assembly GCF_000442215.2 of Lipotes vexillifer. NCBI lineage: Eukaryota > Metazoa > Chordata > Mammalia > Artiodactyla > Lipotidae > Lipotes > Lipotes vexillifer. Next base: position 4,902,301 of record NW_006798629.1, on the reverse strand, counting down.
TTCTTGTTGGAAAAACTGCATTTCAGGAAACCTGAAAAAAGAAAACACAGGATTGAAATCGGCTAGCACAATTCCAAGAATTACCCTCAAATTCTCATCTCTGAGAGGTGCCATGGGCAGCTCTGGGTTTTAGTCCAAGTCTGTAATTGCCAGGCAACTTATGCCATAGGTGGGACTCATGTGTCAAAGAAAAAAGGGTGAGAAAAAGGGAAACTACTGGATACCCTTCAACATCTAAATATTTCAAATGTCTTCATATGTAAATGTCATCATATGCATGATGAATACAACAGTTTTTAAGCAAAACAAATTATAGCCTGTGCATTTGGTGTGGGGATTGCTTTGTTTTACCCCATTTGGTATACTGTGATTTTGTAAGTACCAACTTTGTGAAAAAAAATCATTATCCTATTTTTTTGATGCAAATGCCATGATTTAAATTATTATACACGACCACACCATTAGTTTTATCTGATTAAAACACAGACTTCAAACGGACTGAGTTAGTCAGTATTGCTTAAATGATCTCTGGATCAAAAATTCTACCAGGTGCTTTGAGGTAATGTGAAATACAAAAGGGCAAGAGTATCCACCCGAAAGGAGCTTAAATAGTTGTTTACAATGCAAGAATTTACACCTGCAACGACCCCAAGAGCAAATACAGAGCAGTGCAATACACAGTGAATATACAGTCGACCCTGTGGATCCCTGGGTTTCGAATCTGCAGACTCAACCAACCGTGGATCAAAGATGTTTGGGGAAAAAAAATTCCAGAAAGTTCCAAAGAGCAAAACTTGCATTTGCCAGCATGCCAGCCACTATTTACATGGCATTTATACTGTAGTAGGTATTATAAGAAATTTAGAGATGACTTAAAGTATATGAGAGGATATGCATAGATTATATGAGAATACTACTCCATTTTATACAAGAGAGTTGAGCATCCATGGATTTTGGTATCTGTGGGAGTCCTGAAACTAATCTCCTATGAATACCAAGAGACAAGCCTATAAGGGAAGAAGGAATGTCATCTAGAAATAAGCAGCAAATGGGTCCAATCACAAAAGGTTTGAACAAGAATTTTTAGGAGAGGAGGAACATGGAACACCTGTGGGAAAAGTAACCAAATCAGAAGGAAAGCTATGAAGACACAGAAGGCAGAGCGTATTCCAAATGCAGAGCACCGTATGGTATCAGTGATGCAAAAGGAAAGTATCAATACTTCTGTGAAGTACTGCCACTTGGCAGCAGGACAACAGGACAGAAGAAAAGGTGGGAGGTATAGAAAAGAGCTTTGAATGCAGTATTTACAACTGAGGAACAGCCACAGAGTGACTCTACGTTTCTCAATAGGGAAGTACCAAAGAAGACAGTATCTGAGTAACTCTAAGTGGGAATAAGCCTGCAGGAGGAGAGACAGCAGGAAGGAGATAAGACGACATTATACTGAGGTGAAAAATCACAAACCTGAGAAGAAAAGCCGAACTTCAGATTCCGGTTGCACAATTGCTGGCTGTGCGACCTCGAGTAAATGGCTGCTTAACGGCCTCATCTATAAGTAGCGATAATAATACTGATCTTGTGATGAAGATGAAATAATGTGAAAGCACCAAGAACAGCGCCTGGCAGCAGACGTTCAGGAAGAGAAGTGATTGCTAGTCTCTGAGTACTGGTACTTTAGGTGCTGAAGATGTGAATGAGGTCTCATTGGAACTAGAAAACACGAGAATATGTAACAAATATGCAAGAGGCTGAAAAGGAGGAGCGCCTAGAGCACGGTGGCATGGGGCATCACGGAAACAGAAAAATACTCCTTCGTTACTCTCGTAAAGGCAGCAACGGTTATTTTATTCATGTTCTGATGGTTCACTGCTTCCTATCTCTGGCAACCTCTGCTATTTTCTGCCCTTCTGATCCTCTTCGGGCACGCCGTGAGAGTGAGAACTTTCTCTCCAGTTCAGGCTGGGATCCTGGGTGGACTATGCTAATGGTTTGTGAAGCATCTCTTTCCTGGGCCTAATTTTTATAATAAATTACAGCCTGTTTCATCTTCATCTGTTCATTTGACTTTTGCTTGAAATTCCCCTGGATGTACAATTTGTCCCCAGACACAGGTATCTGACCTGTTCTCTGCCAACAAGGAAGCCTCTCCTTTGGGGGGCCGGTAATCAACAGTCCATGGGTCTGAACAAGGTTATCTCAAGTCCATGCATAAATCTTAACGCGATGGCCCTCCAGACAGCCCAAACTGAAGCTCAGGAGTCTGACGAGGCACAAGTGACCATAGCTCCTAAAGAGGAGAGAAATTACCTGAAAGCAGATTCAGAGCAAGAATAATAACTATATCTTAGAAGCCAAAGAAGTTCCAGAAAGGTGTCAAATGCACTGAAGCAGGAAAGAAACAGAAAAACTTGCTAAATGACTTATTTGGGACAAAAGGAAGCTGCTAAAACCTTTAGATAGTCAAATATCCCAAATTAGAGTAATCAGGATGAAAGATAGGTAAGTAGTTAATAAAATGCTGAAAAGAAATTTCTTGGGAAAACTTAGTCACTAAAGTAAAAACAGAGTAACCCTTCTGAGATGAAACTGTTCCCCCTCCTTCCTCATCAGATGACTTAAATCTAGCCCTGTTGTGAAGCAGGCTTCCTGTCCCAGGATCTGGACAGATCACACGGATGAGTGATTTTGTGTGTCCCCTTCCATAACTATGCTTTGGAAACTGTCTATGAACACTGGCACCACCAAATTCCCTACAGTCCCTGCAATCTGAATGGACTATGGGAGAAAGTACTAAAACCTACAACATTCACTTTGTAACAAATATCCATGAACTATATAAAGGAAGAATTTAATACCTTACTACTAAAAATGTAAATTATATTACATATCAATTCACAGTTTCATTTAAACGCATACTAACCACTCGCAGGACTAAAAACTAGACATCTATAAGAATCAAATTGCAGGTAGATAATTTAAATTACCCACTTTTAGCAAATACCCAATCAACTGAAAACACGTATTAGGCAGACAGGGCATATCTATGTGATAGCACACCATCCGCAATTCTAGTCTACAATGCTGAAGTGTCAATTCAGGAAGTTTCAGGATATCCTCTTTTTTAGAAAAGTGTGAGGTGTTCTCTAAATTCTGATGAAGAATCCATAGCATCAAACAAGTAACATGGGAAAGATTTCAGAAGAGTTCCAAAAAAGAAACAAAAGTTTATGCTATTTTCAGAAGCTGGAAAAAGAGATGACATTCAGAGAAGTTATAAGCTGAAAGAGTCCAGTTCAGAAGGTAACAGGTAAGGAGAACGGAAGCAGAGAGATTAATACCTGCTCCAGTATATCTGGGTAGTTAGCAGGTTAGCAGTACTTCCCAACTGCTTTGCTAAACAATGTGTCAGAGATATGCACTGAAGTAAAATTCCATGAGTTTAGAGTTACACCGAAGAACCTAGGTCATAAGGTTGATGAATATACCTGAATAATAACATATTTGCTACAACAAATACTTGGTTTCGTATTAACAGGCTTCAAGTAAGAAGGCATTCCATCTACAGGAATCAGAAATAAAAGGGAGAAAAGTAGTGAGTAGATTCTCGAGGAATAGTGATAAGCAGCTTTGATGATAGGTTTTAAGTTTCAAAATAGCTTCCCTGACATCTGGTGCTGATTCAGGGCAGGTAATCTGAACAGCACTCTAACCCGAATATCACTGGAAAGGCAAATCTGGTTTTGAGACAATAACAAAAATCACAGAATACAGACCGAGGCTGGAGTCAACAACTGTGAAGATTTTGAAAAGTCAATAGTGACTCTACAGTCTCATGCAAAAAAGAGAAATGGTAGTATATTCATTAAAGAGGAGATAGAGAAAAAAAACTTAGGATTGAAGCTAGAGACATTTATGATTCACTCAAGCCAAACTATCTGATAGGAAAGTAAAAGGAGAAAAGAATCACAATAAATGGGAACTGAAGATAAGTTCTAAATTATTATTAGAAAATGAAAGTCAAGAGAAGTAATTCCTGCATTTGGCCAGAAATAAAAGTGGAGATGGTAAACAGGTGAGGATGAAACTCTGATAGAGATAAAAAGCAAAGAGAAATTAATATGAAAGTATTCCATGATGTGATTTAGACTAATACCATCGAACATTTTTACCTGATGGAAAAAAAAGGTGATAATTCAGTTTTTTGTTTTTGTGGTACGCGGGCCTCTCTCACTGTTGTGGCCTCTCCCGTTGCGGACCACAGGCTCCGGACGCGCAGGCTCAGCGGCCATGGCTCACGGGCCCAGCCGCTCCGCGGCATGTGGGATCTTCCCGGACCGGGGCACGAACCCGTGTCCCCTGCATCGGCAGGTGGACTCTCAACCACTGCGCCACCAGGGAAGCCCGATAATTCAGTTTTAACTTAATAAATCAATATTTAAAATGCAGGAGTTTCTCTCTCACGATGTGTGCAGGTATTAAATAGACAAATTTTACATAGTGCAAACTAACATCAAGAGATATAAAAGTCTGCTGTGTGCGTTTTTTGGTTTGTATCTTGAAATAACCCCACGTTCGTAGGCAGTATAGTTTTCAACTTAAGTTTTTAAAAAAATCTTTCATTATCTAAAATCTTTCATATATAATCTTTTCATTATAATCTTTCATTATAAATTCCAGCATTTATAAAGAGACAATAGTAGAGTGAACTGCAGTATAGCCATCGCCCAGCTTCATCATTAATCAGTTCTTTTTTTTTTTTTTTACATATCCTCCTCTCTCAGTGTTGCATTTTGAAGCAAACCTGAGACATCACTACACCTATAATACTGCAGTGTGTATTTCTAAAAGATAAAGACTCTCTAAAAACATAACCATAGCACCACTTTAACACTATAATAAAAATAATCCATTGATTAAATCAAATATACAATGTTGAAATGTCCCTAAAAATTTTTCAGTTTGTTTCAATCAAGATCCAAGAATTTACACTGCAATTTGTTGATATATCTCTTAAGAGTTTTTTACTCCATAGACTTGCCCCTCCCTCCCTCCCTCCCTGCCTTCCTTCCTCTCTCCCTCTCCCTCTTTCTCTTACAATGTATTTGTTAAAGAAACCAGGCTCTTTACCCTGTAGAAACTTCCCATTCTGAATTTTACTTATTGTTCCTCCATTTTGTTATGTAACACATTCCTCTCCTCCCCACCGCGCCCCCCCCCAGGCCCCCTGCTGTATTTCCTATAAACTGGTAGGTAGGTCTAGAGACTTCATCAGGTTCAGGTTCAACTTTCAACAAAAACCTTCATGGGTGGCATGGTGGCTTTAGTACATGTTCACGAATTCTCTGGCACTCCTCCCATACAAAGGTGGAGGAGCCTAACTTCCTTCCCTCTGCAGATGTGCTGTCCTCAGTGATGAGCTTCTCACAAAGAGAAGACAGCACAAGTGATGCTGCGACACAGCTTCTGTCTGCCTCTCTGTCTGGACACATCGTCGAACTCAGACGCTGTGCTGCTAGGAAGTCAAGCAGCTACAGGAGAGGCCGTGGGGAGGTGTTCCAGCCACAGCTCCAGAGGTCTCTGCTGAGAGCCGGCTTCAACAGCCAGGCAGGAAAGTGAACACATCTTCCAATGATTCCAGTCCTTAACCTTCAAGCTGGCCTGGCCAACACCATGTGGAACAGAGACAAACTGCCTGCTCAGCCCTACCCAAGTTGGAGATTCATCAACAAAATTAATTCTGCTGTTCTTTTAAGCTTTGGGGCGGTTTACAATGCAGCAATAGCTAACGGGTACAGATGGTACTGTGTACTTCCATCAGGAGGCATACATTTTTAGCTTCTCTTTCTGTGATGATCGATGATCATTGCCTAGATGTATTAATTCATTAGAGGTGGTAAGATGGCAAGACTACAACTTTATCCTTTTTTCTTTCATTATTATCTAAAATACGTATATAAAGAAAAATTTACCCTTGTCAATTTTTAGTCATCCTGAAGTACAGATCACTATAATTTTGAAAAACATAGTTGGTTTCCATTATATTTACTCATGGATGCTTGTGGACATCTAAGCTCTATGAATGATAAATGACACTAATTCTGTCACGAAAACAGGTTATGATAACCAGACTATTCTATTTCCCTTTTGGATATCTTCCCATGCAACTGCAGCATATGGGAACGAGTCAGGAGGTGAGGGATGGAGTACAGCTAAACAACGTCAGACCCAGTAACCAGGAACCCAGGTGCCTGATGGGAGCTAACTGGAAAGACGTAGAAACTTCGCACAGGGCTGTGGTCGCTCATAACACAGACAGAGGATGAAGGGAAGCTAGGCAAATATCTGGGGTGTCTATGATGGAGAGTTCCTTAGACAACAAAGAGACAAAAAGAACATTTCCTAAGCAAGAAAAGGGTTAAGAAAAGAATGAAATGACAAAGGGCTTTGTCACTGCATAATAGTACATAATTAGGTAATTAGAAGTATTAAAACAGACAAAGTACTGGGCCCAGCTGAATTACTGAAGATGCAAGTATTCAATAAGATGCCCCAAGGGAAAAAATAAAACCCTTGGGGAAGGTTTATAGCCAAGCAGGAGGATGGAGCAGCACAGGAGGGCTTGAAGGAACAATAACTGATGTTATGTCGGTACTTTAAAACCAGAACTTCACTACCAGCATCCATCTAAAATTTAAAATGAGCAGATGAAAACTCCCTAGAATACTATTAAACACCAAAATAACTATAATATCTTTCTCTGGTTTGTTGTTTTATTAAAGGAAAACTGAAAAAAAAAAATCAAGCAAAAACCATAGAGGAGCAATTTGATATAAAATGAAAGGAGGCACACTACGTATTTTTTATTCCTGTCCTCCCTACTTTGGTTGATGATTTCACCATCCCCCCTATTCAACCAAATCTGCTTTCTCCTCATTCCAGGCACATGGCAGGACTGAACTTCCCAGCATCCTCTTCAGTGAGCTGTGGCCACTGGGATGGGAGTGGCCATGACATGTGACCACAAAATTCACATTTCCCCCAGCCCCCATCAGGCCCCATCCACATTTCCCCTTCCGGCTGGACAGAATGGAAAAGGTCATCTGGGAAACTTGGGAAGCTACATGTGGACTGTGGTGGTTTTAAAAATACATCTGCCAATTCTTTAACACACTTCCCTTCCTCTGTAGATTGTTTGCTTTACGGCAAGAATCCTCCGGAGAAAAGACACTTAAGCAGCGCCATGGCGAGACCCACATGGAGAGGAACCCACAGGGGTCCTCCAGCCCTCATTAGGCCTCCACACGACCGCAGCTCCAGCTGACACCTGACTGCAAGCTCAAGAGAGACCCCTGAGCCAGGACCACAGCTGCTCCCAAACTCCTGATCTTCAGCAACTATGAAATACAATGCATGATTATAGTTCCAAGTGATTACATTTTGGTTGATGTATTATGCAGCAAATAGATGATGAACAGAGGTTTTGATACCTGAAACTGGGCTGTTTTTTAAAAAACAATAAAATATGTGGTAGAGGTGTCTATAGGACTGGACAGGAGCTGGAAGGACCTTGCATAGACCTCACTGAAAGACTAAAGGATCTGAAAGAGATGATTAGGCAGACAGCCCACGAGGCTGCCAGTGAGGGCGTAAATCAAAGTGAGGAAAACATCACAAGAAAAGTGGAGAGAAAAGATTCCTTATTATGTAATGACAACACAGCAGCCTCTAGTTATTTGGAATACTGAAAATGTGCCTAATACACTGGGTGATCTAGCCAAGGAGACTGTCCAGGCAGTGCTGAAGGTGCTGCCTGCTGTTGCTTGTTATTTACAGTAGAATGGAAAAGGAGGAAAGAGGAAGAACTGCTCAACGCAGAGGCGCTGGGACTTGCTGGGCTTGAAAATACAACCTTTTCTCCTTCTCATCCTCTCTAGTCACAAAGAAAGCATTAAGACACTGCTTCTGGGCAAAGATCGAATATAAGACACAGTCAGAGAAACAAGGTCCAAAGTGCATCAGAGAACCCTCCTGTCAGACAAGACACCCTGATGCCCTGGAAAGATCTAAAAATCATGCCCCACAGAGCCCTCGGCAGCCAGAGGTCAGGGACGCCACTTAACACCCCACTGTGTGGGACAGCCTCTCACAACAAAGAATTAACTGGTCCAAAAGGTCAATACTCCCAAGGGTGAGAAACTCTACATTAGAACATATGAACCCAGAGGGCAGAAACAGTACCTATGTATTGAATCTCTAGAACTTTCTGAGTAAGATTTGAGATAACACTCATGCTTTCATGTCCTGTGTGCTCCACAGAGTGCTCTGCATACACAAAGTATTTGATAAATGCTTCTAGAACTGAGAAAGCGTTAAATTCAGGCAAACCAGATTAACATAAAATGTTATAGATCTGTGGAAAGACCTGGAGTGCCAGGTGTTATTTCCATTTCGGCCGTTAACAAGTTGTATTTTCTTAAGTCATTCTTTCTGAGCTTCAACTTTACGCGTTTGCAAAATAAAAGGACTTAAGTAGATGACTACCAATGACACAAATGCCTATTATGGATGCCTGGTACTGGGGAATATGAAAAATATAAAACAGAGAAACTAAGTACTTAAGAAAATCTAGGTGAGAAAGTAGACATTTTACAGATATTTTTAAAAGGAAGATAATTAGAATAAAATATGCAGCGTCTACAAAAGAACAGAAGAGGCACTATTTTCCTTATCAGGATCCTCAATTTCCAGAATAGTAGCTGCTACATAGTAATTTCTCAAATAGCATTTGTTGAATGAGTAAATAAATCTACAAACCTACAAATAAACAAACCAATGAAAAATGAGGATGAAATCATGAACTCAAGGACTGGGGGTGAAAAGGCAAAGTATAACAAAAAGGCCAGACCACAGTTCGGCTACCTTTGTTTTTTGCAACTAATGAATATATAAGCAACATATAGCTTTCACAGGCCATAAACTGGAGGTGAACAGAAAGAAAGTAGGAATCTGTTGTGATGACAAGGGTGTGATCCAGCCCAAGAGGATAGCAGGAAAGTCTCCAAGAGCCTAACAGGGAAGGTGGGAATTTGAAATCGCCATACAGGTGAGAAGACAAAGCAGAAGGGTTAGGATGACAGAAAATATCAAAGAATGATAGGACAGGGCAGTTGGGGCTGGAGTTTCAGGGAGTGGTATCTGTCACCATCCAAATAGAGGTTTTCATCCAAGGTTCTTTCTAGCTCTCCAATGCCCTGAGTTACGTAGCAAGCCCTCTACCCCACTGCCTCTCTGTCTCAAATTAAAAAAAAAAAAAGAAATCTTTTTACTGATACCATAAAGGTGAAAAATTAAGAAAAAAAATAGGTAGATAGAAATATGCACTTTAAGTGCAAGGCTTTGTCACACTGCAAATACAGACTTTATTTTGCACTTTTTCAGCAATTAAGAAAAAATTTTAAAGCAATTGAAAGCATTTACCCTTGAAGTACTTAAGTGGTGTCAATTCCAAATGTGTGAAAGTTCCGAAAATACTGTTACCCTACTGAACAGGATAGGGCAACTAGGAATGTTTCAGGATGAGGCATTACTTTGCCACCCACCAGACTTTACTTTTTAACCCTCTCATAATCGATATGTGAACCCACAACTATAAATAGTGCTAAAAAATTCTGGCTTAATTTACAAGGAGGACCTCAAAAGTAAAAATTCTTCTGGTCAGCTGCTCAGAGTGATGTAACTCTGCTGCCACGACATGGACCGCTGCTCCCGAATCCCACAGACAGGGAGTGCCAGGATGCTAATCAAAGCACCACGACTGCAGCAAATACACCTATATTTTCACTCAAATACTACAAAATTTTTTTAAAGTTTAAAAATATCCCATAAATTGGAACAAATGTGTGGTAAGAATCTGCATGCTTAAATGGAACAGAAATGAGAAAAATACACGTCAAAAACATGAGCAGTACAGGAAAATACATATTTCTAAATATATGTATGCAACCATGAGAATCCAATATTTTATTTTTACCTTAAGTGTTGTCAAATGAGGAAGGACTACAGGCCATTTGACAGAAGAATTGTTTCTTGTGTTTCTGAAAATTTGTTTCTCCCCCTCTTTAATATTTAGGAAACACACACACAGGTTGCTGACAACTCATAGAGAGCGGCTTGTGTTGTAGTTTTCACTTCCGCGGCTGTGAACAAGTGCATATGCGAAGGCTGGTCGTGAACGCACGAGCATGTACTGTGCCTGCATCAAATAAAATCACAACACAACACCAAGTACAGCCACTCATTCGTGTGTGCCTGCAGTCCACCTCGAGGAGACTGAAAATATAAATACAAGCTGCTATTTTGGTGTGATCACACGAACGTGGCAGCTTGTGTGGGTTTTTTTCTCTGTAACATTTTAACACTGGGCAGATTGTCTGCATTAACACACACCAAAATCAATTCTGCTCCGAAATTGCTTGTAAAAATCTTCTTTCCCTGAGGAATTTGGTTTTTATTTAAGTAAAAAAAAAAAGAAGGGGCTTGGAGGAAACTGTGTAAAAGATACCAACATTTAGGGTAACTTAACTTCGTAAAGTGTGACAATCAATGCTGGACGAGGGAACAGGCAGTACTTCTCCCAAAAACGGGAACTGTGCAGAAGATGGACTTTAAATAAGAAAAAGAAAAAAGAAAAAAAAAAACCCAACAACTTTGTAAAGTCACTTTTGTATATTACTAATATAGAAAACATTTTCACACTAGTCTGACTTCAAGCTGCCCACTACAATGTAACATAATAACTAAATTTGATCAAAAACTCAGATAAGACTTGTAAACTATAAAAATTCATGGAGGTTTCTTAAGGGCAGAGAAAGGAAACAAAAGCAAATACTGCCGCAGAGGTCATATCTAAAAGTTCACTATGAATAAAAAATAAAATGCAGACATTCCTATCATATACTGCACAATAATATAACAACAACGAATTATTTACACAGCACTGTCCAGTAGAACTTCCTATGATGACAGGAATGTCCGACATCTGTGCTGGCCACTAAAGTAGCCATTAGCACTTGAGATGTGGCTTCTGAAGACATATTTTATCTTATTTAATCCAAATTAATTTCAACGTAAATAGCCACATGGGTCTGGTGGCTACCAAACTGGAGAGCGCACATCTGTGGGTTTTCTTTATTTTTTTTTAAATTTTATTTTATACAGCAGGTTCTTATTAGTCATCATTTTATATACATTAGTGTATACATGTCAATCGCAATCGCCCAATTCATCACACCACCACCACCACTTTCCCCTCTTGGTATCCATACGTTTGTTCTCTACATCTGTGTCTCAATTCCTGTGCTGCAAACCGGTTCATCTGTACCATTCTTCTAGGTTCCACATATATGTGTTAATATACGATATTTGTTTTTCTCTTTCTGACTTACTTCTAGAGACTGTATGACAGTCTCTAGATACATCAACGTCTCAACAAACGACCCAATTTCGTTCTTTTTTATAACTGAGTAATACTGCATTGTATATATGTGCCACATCTGCCTTATCCATTCACCTGTCAATGGTCATTTAGGTTGCTTCCATGACCTGGCTATTGTAAACAGTGCTGCAATGAACATTGGGGTGCATATGTCTTTTTGAATTATGGTTTTCTCTGGGTATATGCCCAGTAGTGGGATTGCTGGATCCCCTGGAAATTCTACTTTTCGTTTTTTAAGGAACCTCCATACTGTTCTCCATAGCGACTGTTTCAATTTACATTCCCACCAACAGTGCAAGAGGGTTCCGTTTTCTCCACACCCTCTCCAGCATTTGTTGTTTGTAGATTTTCTAATGATGCCCATTCTAACTGGTGTGAGGTGATACCTCATTGCAGTTTTGATTTGCATTTCTCTAATAATTAGTGATGTTGAGCAGCTTTTCATGTGCTTCTTGGCCATCTGTATGTCTTCTTTGGAGAAATGTCTATTTAGGTCTTCTGCCCAATTCTGGATTGGGTTGTTTGTTTTTTTAACATTGAGCTGCATGAGCTGTTTATATATTTTGGAGATTAATCCTTTGTCCGTTGATCCGTTTGCTAATATTTTCTCCCATTCTGAGGGTTGTCTTTTCGTCTTCTTTATGGTTTCCTTTGTTGTGCAAAAGCTTTTAAGTTTCATTAGGTCCCATTTGTTTATTTTTGTTATTATTTCCATTACTCTAGGAGGTGGATCAAAAAAGATCTTGCTGTGATTTATGTCAAAGAGTGTTCTTGCTATGTTTTCCTCTAACAGCTATTATAGTGTCCAGTCTTACATTTCGGTCTCTAATCCATTTTGAGTTTATTTTTGTGTATGGTGTTAGGGAATGTTCTAATTTAATTCTTTTACATGTAGCTGTCCAGTTTTCCCAGCACCACTTATTGAAGAGACTGTCTTTTCTCCATTGTATATCCTTGCCTCCTTTGTCATAGATTAGTTAACCATAGGTGCGTGGGTTTATCTCTGGGCTTTCTATCTTGTTCCATTGATCTATGTTTCTGTTTTTGTGCCAGTACTAAGTTGTCTTGATTACTGTAGCTTTGTAGTATAGTCTGAAATCAGGGAGTCTGATTCCTCCAGCTCTGTTTTTTTCCCTCAAGACTGCTTTGGCTATTCGGGGTCTTTTGTGTCTCCATACAAACTTCAAGATTTTTTGTTCTAGTTCTGTAAAAAAATGCCATTGGTAATTTGACAGGGATTGCACTGAATCTGTAAACTGCTTTGGGTAGTATAGTCATTTTCACAATATTGATTCTTCCAATTCAAGAACATGGTATATCTCTCCATCTGTTGATATCATCTTTAATTTCTTTCATCAGTGTCTTACAGGTTTCCGCATATAGGTCTTTTGTCTCCCTAGGTAGGTTTATTCCTAGGTATTTTATTCCTTTTTTTGCAATGGTAAATGGGAATGTTTCCTTAATTTCTCTTTCAGATTTTTCATCATATAGGAAAGCAAGAGATTTCTGTGCATTAATTTTGTATCCTGCTACTTTACCATAATTCATTGATTAGCTCTAGTAGTTTTCTGGTGGCATCTTTAGGATTCTCTATGTATAGTATCATATCATCTGCAAAGAGTGACAGTTTCACTTTTTCTTTTCCAATTTGTATTCCTTTTATTTCTTTTTCTTCTCTGATTGCCATGGCTAGGATTTCCAAAACTATGTTGAATAACAGTGGTGAAAGTGGATATCCTTGTCTTGTTCCTGATCTTAGAGGAAATGCTTTCAGTTTTTCACCATTGAGAATGACGTGTGTCATATATGGCCTTTATTATGTTGAGGTAGGTTCCCTCTATGCCCAGTTTCTGGAGAGATTTTATCATAAATGGTTGTTGAATTTTGTCAAAAGCTTTTTCTGCATCTATTGATATGATCATATGGTTTTTATTATTCAGTTTGTTAATATGGTGTATCACATTGATTGATTTGGTATATTGAAGAATCCTTGCATCACTGGGATAAATCGCACTTGATCATGGTGTATGATCCTTTGAATGTGCTGTTGGATTCTGTTTGCTAGTATTCTGTTGAGGATTTTTGTATCTATATTCATCAGTGATAATGGTCTGGAATTTTCTTTTTTTGTAGTATCTTTGTCTGGTTTTGGTATCAGGGTAATGGTGGCCTCATAGAATGAGTTTGGGAGTGTTCCTTCCTCTGTAAATTTTTGGAAGAGTTTGAGAAGGATGGGTGTTAGCTCTTCTCTAAATGTTTGCTAGAATTCACCTGTGAAGCCATCTGGTCCTGGACTTTTGTTTGTTGGAAGATTTTTAATCACAGTTTCAACTTCACTACTTGTGATTGGTCTGTTCATATTTTCTATTTCTTCCTGGTTCAGTTTTCAAAGGTATACCTTTCTAAGAATTTGTACATTTCTTCCAGGTTGTCCATTTTACTGGCATAGAGTTGCTTGTAGTAGTCTCTTAGGATGCTTTGGATTTCTGCGGTGTCTGTTGTAACTTCTCCTTTTTCATTTCTAATTTTATTGATTTGAGTCCTCTCCCTCTTTTTCTTGATGAGTCTGGCTAATGGTTTATCAATTTTGTTTATCTTCTCAAAGAACCAGCTTTTAGTTTTATTGATCTTTGCTATTGTTTTCTTTGTTTCTATTTCATTTATTTCTGCTCTGATCTTTATGATTTCTTTCCTTCTGCTAACTCTGGGGTTTTTTTGTTCTTCTTTCTCTAGTTCCTTTAGGTGTAAGGTTAGATTGTTTGTTTGAGATTTTTCTTGTTTCTTGAGGTAGGCTTGTATAGCTATAAACTTCCCTCTCAGAACTGCTTTTGCTGCATCCCACAGGCTTTGGATCATTGTGTTTTCATTGTCATTTGTCTCTAGGTATATTTTGATTTCTTCAGTGATCTCTTGGTTATTTAGTAACGTATTTTTTAGCCTCCATGTGTTTGTGGTTTTTACGTATTTTTTCCCATAATTAATTTCTAATCTCAGAGCGTGTGGTCGGAAAAGATGCTTGATATGATTTCAATTTTCTTAAATTTACTGAGGCTTGTGACCCAAGATGTGATTTATCCTGGAGAATGTTCCATGAGCACTTGAGAGGAAAGTGTAATCTGCTGTTTTTGGATGGAATGTCCTATAAATATCACTTAAATCTATCTGGTCTATTGTGTCATTTAAAGCTTCTGTTTCCTTATTTATTTTCATTTTGGAAGATCTGTCCATTGGTGTAAGTGAGGTGTTAAAGTCCCCCACTATTATTGTGTTACTGTCGATTTCTTCTTTTATAGCTGTTAGCAGTTGCCTTATGTATTGAGGTGCTCCTATGTTTGGTGCATATATATTTATAACTGCTATAACTTCTTCTTGGATTGATCCCTTGATCATTATGTAGTGTCCTTCCTTGTCTCTTGTAACATTCTTTATTTTAAAGTCTATTTTATCTGATATGAGTATTGCTACTCCAGCTTTCTTTTGATTTCCATTTGCATAGCATACCTTTTTCCATCCCCTCACTTTCAGTCTGTATGTGTCCCTAGGTCTGAAGTGGGTCTCTTGTAGACAGCATATATATGGGTCTTGTTTTTGTATCCATTCAGCAAGCCTGTGTCTTTTGGTTGGTTAAACGCCCTTAAATTCAGGTTTATGGTAATTATGGATACGTATGTTCCTATGACCATTTTCTTAATTGTTTTGGGTTTGTTTTTGTAGGTCCTTTCCTTCTCTTGTGTTTCCCACTTAGAGAAGTTCATTTAGCATTTGTTGTAGAGCTGGTTTGGTGGTGCTGAATTCTCTTAGCTTTTGCTTGTCTGTAAAGCTTTTGATTTCTCCATCGAATCTGAATGAGATCCTTGCTGGGTAGAGTAATCTTGGTTGTAGGTTCTTCCCTTTCATCACTTTAAGTATATCATGCCACTCCCTTCTGGCTTGTAGAGTTTCTGCTGAGAAATCAGCTGTTAACCTTACGGGAGTTCCCTTGTATGTTATTTGTCGTTTTTCCCTTGCTGCTTTCAATAATTTTTCTTTGTCTTTAATTTTCACCAGTTTGATTACTACTACTATGTGTCTTGGCATGTTTCTCCTTGGGTTTATCCTGTATGGGACTCTCTGTGTTTCCTGGACTTGGGTGGCTATTTCCTTTCCCATGTTAGGGAAGTTTTCGACTATAATCTCTTCAAATATTTTCTTGGCTCCTTTCTCTCTCTCTTCTCCTTCTGGGACCCCTATAATGCGAATGTTGTTGCATTTAATGTTGTCCCAGAGGTCTCTTAGGCTGTCTTCATTTATTTTCACTCTTTTTTCTTTATTCTGTTCCGCAGCAGTCAATTCCGCCATTCTGTCTTCCAGGTCACTTAACCGTTTCTCTGCCTCAGTTATTCTGCTACTGATTCCTTCTAGTGTAGTTTTCATTCTCGATCTTTGCCTCCATTCTCTTTCCGAGGTCCTGGTTCATCTTCACTATCATTATTCTGAATTCTTTTTATGGAATGTCGCCTATCTCCACTTCATTTAGTTGTTTTCCTGGGGTTTCATCTTGTTCCTTCATCTGGTACATAGCCCTCTGCCTTTTTATCTTGTCTACCTTTCTGTGAATGTAGTTTTTGTTCCACAGGCTCCAGGCTTGTAGTTCTTCTTGCTTCTGCTGTCTGCCCTCTGATGGATGAGGCTATCTAAGAGGCTTGTGCAAGTTTCCTGATGGGAGGCACTGGTGGTGGGTAGAGCTGACTGTTGCTCAGGTGGGCAGAGCTCAGTAAAACTTTAATCTGCTTGACTGCTGATGGGTGGGGCTGGCTTCCCTCCCTGTTAGTTGTTTGGCCTGAGGCAACCCAACACTGGAGCCTACCTGGTCTCTTTGGTGGGGCTAATGACAGACTCTGGGAGGGCTCATGCCAAGGAGTACTTCCCAGAACTTCTGCTGCCAGTGTCCTTGTCCCCATGGTGAGCCACAGCCACACCCCGCCTCTGCAGGAGACCCTCCAACACTAGCAGGTAGGTCTGCTTCAGTCTCCCCTGGGGTCACTGCTCCTTCCCCTGGGTCCCGATGCACACAGTACTTTGTGTGTGCCCTCCAAGAGTGGAGTCTCTGTTTCCCCCAGTCCTGTTGAAGTTCTGCAATCAAATTCCGCTAGCCTTCAAAGTCTGATTCTCTAGGAATTTCTCCTCCCGTTGCTGGACCCTCAGGTTGGGAAGCATGACGTGGGGCTCAGAACCTTCACTCCAGTGGGTGGACTTCTGTGGTATAAGTGTTCTCCAGTTTGTGAGTCGCCCACCTAGCAGTTATGGGATTTGATTTTGCTGTGATTGCACCCTTCCTTTTGTCTCACTGTGGCTTCTCCTTTGTCTTTTGATGTGGAGTATCTTTTTTGGTGAGTTCCAGTGCCTTCCTGTCGATGACTGTCCAGCAGCTAGTTGTGATTCTGGGGTTCTCGCAAGACAGAGTGAGAGCACATCCTTCTACTCTGCCATCTTGGTTCCTTCTTTTTTTATTTTTTAACAGAAAAAAAAAAAGGTATGGAAAAATGTTCTACATTCTGAATTTTTACATCTGTGGTTTTAAAGAGAACATTTTATCAATTATTAATGAATCCCCAAAATATCAAATGACAAGATAAAAAAAATTTGAGGAAAGAAAGTTTGCTGAAATAGATTACGTCTATAGCTTAGCCCATACGGGAAATATAAATGAAAGGGAGCATCAAATGAGAAAGCTGGATCATTAAAGATTTAACCATGTCATGGAGATTCAAGTGGGACAGAGCGGAATGAACTATGACTGAGCTGCCTGAACTGCCAACCCTAAGGACCCTACAATAACCAGAAAGATGAAAGACCAGAAACTGAAGACAACGACCAGGAAACCTGACAGGCAGTCAGATCGACTGTTAAACATAGGCACCATTACGATAATAAAAGTAAGTTAAAGAATTTTAATCATTTAATTCAGGAGAGAGAGAGAACGCGTTTGAAGAAAAGACGGGCCATAGCTTATAAATATGTTTGGCAATAGCTTATAAATATGTTAATTTGCAAATGATGTTGTAGACACTATAAATATACTTTTAGAATAGACCTTGATAGACCAAATAACAGACTTCTTTGGTATCTAATATGTAAATGATCTTGTATTCTGAACTCAATATTTCCCATCATTTTAAATAACACTGAATTTCATTTAATGTTACAGCCTTTGAAGCATGGCAAAATTGGTTCAGAATGGACGATTCAAGTTCTGAATTAGAAATGCTGTAAATTGGAAGCTACTTGATTTACCTTTTGATTTTCAGCTGTTTTTTTTTCATTCAGTAATAAAAATGAGAACAGTAACAACCTCATTAGGTTGAGGTAAGGAACAATTAATTGAAATGAATACAAAACCCTCTGAGGCAAAAAAGAGTTAGTAGAAGAAAAAGAATATTAAAATTAGTTGAAAGGGATGATATTTAATACAGTGACATATTCAGATCAAATACACTCAATAATGATGGCAACAACACAGCTCACGAGATGAAATTATCTTGTTTAAACTCAGACTAGAAGGCTGACAATAGTATTTTTTTAAGTGTTTATGTTTCTGAAGAGTGAAAATGTTACATACTGTTATTACTAAAATTGAACAATACTGATCATCAGTGATAAGATTCACCATCAAAGAGCATTTATTAATAAGCATAACCCTGATTCTGCACAGTGTGACAGAAGTAAGATTTGGTCCATGCCCTCCAGGGGTTACCATTAGGTCTGAAAGATGAGACCTGGGCTGATACCAGAGCTCCTGTGCATACTCTTTCCATCATAGTATTGCTATTTTGCACTGTCACTTTTTTTAGGTCTGCTTTCTCTATTAGACTTTGAGCTTCTTAAGGGCCCATGCCATATTTGTCTTGGCATCTGCAGTGCCAAGGAGATTAATATAAATGTATCGAATACATTGGCAGATTGAATACATTGGCAGGTCTAAATAAATATAAGACAAAACAAACTTAAGTAATATTACCACAGAGTTATTAAGAAAATTCCACTGGAATACAGAATCGGCACAAATGATTTCCAATTGTAGAGACTGGAACATGTGCCATGAACAGGGTGGTGATGAACTCAGGCCTTGAAGAATGAGTTGTCAGGACTCCAACAGGGAGCAGTAGGGGGAAGTGTAATTCCAGCAGAGAAGCAGCTGAGGAATGCAAATGGAAAGCAAAAACCTGTGCAAGAAACAATGCCAGAGCACTGGTCTAAAAGGGAATTCTGGAGGGACGTCAGGCTTCTGGTTCTTCATATAAGTAGCTTGGACATCACTACTGTATCCTAACAACAAGTAAAAAGCTGAGCAGACTGAAAGATCCACAGCTCTTCTTGGATTCCTAAGAGGGGTGAGGACACAGGGCAAACTGCTGTCCCCAAATTTGGAGAGACAGACAAGCAAATACAGGGAGCCACACTTACCAGAACAAAGACTCACAAGCAAAACCCCTGGCAGGAACCAGTGCTGGGGAAGGAAAACCTGAACTGTAATTGACAGATTGCTAGAAGCTCACTGGACAGCTCTGAGAGTTCAAAAACTCCAGGAAAACCCCATCACAGGGAGGCCCACACAATATTGTGAGATTTACTTCCAGGAGCTCAACCAGGTTCCAACAGTAAGTATCAGAGAAAACTCCCCTCAGCTTCCGACAGGGGAAGGGGTAAAGGGGGCAATCTGAATAGAGTACTCTGCTCTTCTTAACAAGGCCTGCCTGCAAGGAAAACTAGTTAACCAGAGCCTAACATGCTGGCATACCATGAGACCCTAACTGACCTGGGGAAAGACAAATACCCAACTCCAACCCCTCTGCCATCCTGTCCCATCTAAGTGGATAGGGAGACCTGAGGAACACTTGTGAAGGGGACAGTCCAGAGGCACATCCCTAAAAGACTGGTGGTAAGTCTAAAGAACACTTCCCCTCTCCCCTCACCTTATCACCACATTACTAACAACCTATTTACAGCAGTTCCTTCAGCCAGTACAAATGTCTGGCTATCATAAAACAACAACAACAACAAACATTACAAGGCATACCAAAAAGCAAAAAACAAACAAAGGATTCGAGGAGACAGAGCAAACATCAGAACCAAAGAAAGCAGGGATGTTGGAATTAGGGAATCAGGAATTTAAAACAAGTATGATTAACATGCTCAGGGCTCTAGTGGATAAAGTAGATAGCATGCAAGAACAGACAGGCAATGTAAGCCAAAGATGGAAATCCTAAGAAAGAACCAAAAAGAAATTCTAGACATACAAAAACACTGTAAGAGAAATGAAGAACACCTTTACTGGGCTCCTTAGTAGACTGGACACAGCTGAGAAAAGAATCTGCACCAGAGGATATCTCAATAGAATCCTTAACAACTGAAAAGCAAAGAGAACAAAGACAAAAAAAAAAGAACAGAACATCCAAAGACTGTGGGACAACCAAAAAAGGTGTAACATACACATCATGGAAATACCAGAAGGAGAAGAGAGAGAAAAAGGAACAGGAGAAATATTTGAAATAATAACTGACAAATTCCCCAAATTAATGTCAGCTACCAAACCACAGAACCAGGAAGCTCAGAGACTACCAAGGAAGATAAACACCCAAAGAATGGCACCTAGGTATATTATTTGCAAACTGCTGAAAATCAAAGATAAAGTCCTCAAAGCGGGGGGGGAAACATCTTTTCTATATAGGAATAAGGAATTACATCCAACTTCTCCTCAGAAACCATGCAAGACAGAAGAGCATGAACTGAAATATTTAAAGTGTTGAAAGGGAAGAAACCCACCAACCTAGAATTCTGTATCCCGCAAAATTACCCTTCAAAAGTGAAGGAGAAATAAAGACTTTCTCAGACAAGCAAAAATTGTGAGAATCTGTCAGTAGACTTGCCTTACAAGAAATTATTTTTAAAGTTCTTTAGAAAAAAGGAAAATAATTTCTAACTCTGATCTACATAAAGGAAGAGTGTAAGAAGGAATAAAGGTAAATAAAAACTTTCTTTTTTCTTGCTCTTAACTGATATAACAAATAACAATTTGTTTAAAATAATAATACCAACAATATATTCAATTATGCATGCCTGTGTGTATGTATACATATGGATACATATGCTTATGTATAAGTGAAATGAATGACAGAAATCATACAAGGGACACAGCAGGGAGGAATTAGAATTATTTTGCTATTATAAGGCACTGACACTATCTTTGAAGTGGTAGAGTGTAATTTGAAAGTGGGTTTGCTGAAATGTATATTGTATATATAGTAGTCCCAGGTAACTACTAAGAAAAAAAGTAAAAGAAGTATAACCAACATGCTGAGAAAGGAGAGAAAAATGGAATAACCTAAGATGCTCAATTAAAACTATGAAAGGTAGGAAAAGAGCAGAAAACAAAAATAGGAATAAAGAACAAGGTAATGAATAGAAAGCAGTAACAAATATGACAGATAATAATCCAACTATATCAGTAATCACTTTGAACATCAATGTAGACCACCTAAATGCACCAATTAAAAAGACAGACACTGTCAGAGTGGATCAGAAAAACAAGACCCAACTGTACGTTGGTTTTAAGAAACCACTTTAAATAGAACAACACATGTAGATTAAAAGTAAATAGTTGGAGAACAACATACCATGCTAACACTAGTTAAAAGATAAGAAAGGGCAATGCATAATGATAAAGGGATCAATTCTCCAAGAAGGCGTACAACCCTTAACAGGTATGCACCTAGTAACAGAGCATCACACTATGCAAGGCAAAACCCGATAAAACTGGAAAGAGAAATAAAAGAACCCGCTATCACGGTTGGCAACTTCAACACCCCTCTATCAGAAATGGACAGGCCTGGCAGGCAGAAAACCAGTAAGGACCGAGTTGAACTCAGCAACGTCATCAATCAACTGGATCTAACTGACATCTACAGACCACTTTATCCAACAACAGCAGGGTACACATTCTCCTCCAGCTCACATGGAATGTTGACAGAGACAGATCCCATTCTGAACCATAAAACACACTTTAACAAATTTGACAGAAGAGAAATAATACAGTGTCTGCCCTCAGACCACAATGAAATTAAATGAGAAATCAATAAGAGAAAGGTAACTGGAAAGCCCTAAAAGGGAACTGTGTGTGTGTTCGGGAGTCTGGGTTAAGTACATCTTCTGCAAACCACAGAGAGTCGCAGAAGGTCTTAGATTAGGCAAGTAGGAGCATGACTAGAAATGTGCTTTGGGAAAACAAGGCTTTAACACGTGGGTTGGACTGGAAGAGAAAGTTAATAGGTCCAAAGAAAACAGTTAAACAAGTAAGACACTCCAGGTAAGAGGTAAAGAGGACCCAAAACAGACTAGTAACAACGGAATAGAATCGAGGAATGTGAGAAAGCTACAAATAATGACATCTAATTTACATTTTAAAATATAAAATGTATGTCCTCACCTCATCTACTCCCATCTTCATCTTCAGTCTATGTCACCGACACCACTGAACTTGGGACACAGCAACCAACTCCTGGCAGCCCTCCCAGCTTCTGTGTTCACGTCCACCTTCACCCCACTGCACGGCAGCCAGAATTCTCTTCTCAGACCTCATTCCCCTGCTCAGTACCCTCCAAGTGGGACCAAACCCAAACCCCTCACTGTGGTCGGCAGGACCACCTCTCAGGCCTCCCTACTGTGATCACCTGCCTGCAGCCACCATGGCCTCCCTTCAGTTCCTCTGAACGCTCAGCCCACTTTCACTGAGGACTCTGCACCAGCTGTCCCCCCTGCCTGGAATGGGCTTCCCCTACATCTTCACATGGCTGGCTTTTTAAAATGTGTCACTTATGGGGCTTCCCTGGTGGCACAGTGGTTGAGAATCTGCCTGCCGATGCAGGGGACAGGGGTTTGAGCCCTGGTCTGGGAGGATCCCACGTGCCGCGGAGCAACTGGGCTCGTGAGCCACAACTACTGAGCCTGCGCGCCTGGAGCCTGTGCTCCGCAACAAGAGAGGCCGCGACAGTGAGAGGCCCGCACACCATGATGAAGAGTGGCCCCCATTCGCCGCAACTAGAGAAAGCCCTCACACAGAAACGAAGACCCAACACAGCCAAAAATAAAATAAATAAATAAATTTAAAATGTGTCACTTCTCAGCTCAAATGTCGTCTTCTCAGAGATGCTGTTGCCGATGACTTCTTAAAGCAGCCACCCGTCTAGCTGTCCTATTACCCTGCTTGATTTCTTCACAGCAATCACCACCCTCTACCATTACCCTCTTTATCTAGACAGGCACATTGTTTCACTCCCCAGCAACCCACACTGAAATGTACATCCTGTGATGGCAGGACCTTGTCTGTCTTACTCACCACCCTGTTCCCTAACCACCCTGTTCCCCCAGGGCAAGGACAGGCTTGAAACAGAGTAGACATTCAGTAAAATATACACTCAAAGAATACCAAATTCTCTCACAGATGCTAGTCAACGAGTAACACTGTGTAACCTTCACTGAGTTGTGTGTCTCCCTTTCTTCTCCTCTTGCTTTATGAGCTGCTGTACCGACTGGATTGAAAACCATGCATTTGAGATAACATAGTGCCTCCTAAAGAGGGTGTATCAGGACCTCCCTGGCGGTCCAGTGGTTAAGATTCCGTGCTTTCGGGCTTCCCTGGTGGCGCAGTGCTTGAGAGTCCGCCTGCCGATGCAGGAGACGCGGGTTCGTGCCCCGTTTCGGGAAGATCCCACATGCCGCGGAGCGGCTGGGCCCGTGAGCCATGGCGAGAGGCCCGCAAAACGCAAGGAAAAAAAAAAAAAAAAAAGATTCCGTGCTTTCAACGCAGGGGCCATGGATTTGATCCCTGGTCAGGGAACTAGGATCCCATGTGCCACGCGTCCAAAAAATAAATAAATGAAATTTGTTAAAAATAAAATAAATAAATAAATAAATAAATAAATAAAGAGGGTGTATTGCCTAAAGCAGTAAAATTATTTAAGCTATTCAGCTTTTATGATTAGGCAATTTGGTGGCTTTAATATAAGACGGACACCCTTACCTTACAAGCTAAGTTACTTGCCCCCAAATTTATACACAGATGGCAAGGAGACTTCCTCTAAATGTAGGGGAGAGCCATTGGGAGAGCCTTCTGGGGAAGCAGGTCTGCAACCTCCCACTCCCAGGCTATGAACTATAGGCCTCCTAGCAGCCTTCCCTGCATCTCGGGTTTGCCAACTTAACTAAAATGCACCAGTGAAGACAAATCATGAGGGGAAAAAAAACAGCCATGTATGTATGTTACACGCATACGCACATACGTATTTGTAAGAAAAATACATAGAAAATATAAAACCAAATAGTTACAAGAATATAGCTTTTGAGAAATAACATTTTCTCACACAGCAAAGCAGAAACGTTTGAGCTAAGGAACCAAAATGATGAAGAGGCTCCCAATGCCACTTCTTGTTTGGTTTGGCCATCCAACTCTTTTTCTTTGCCGTTCTCTTTTTTTCCTATTTATTTTGGCCAATCTGGCCCATGTGGCCGCTAGTGTGTGACTCTGCCCCAGTGCCATGGCATGTCCATTTCCATTTGGCAACAGTAGAGGACACTCACTAAAACCCTTCTTAAACAGAAGCTGTCAAGTTTTCTAAGATAACTGCCTAGCATTTTCCAAAACAGATACCTTGACTGCTTGGTTAGCAATATACACCGTGCCTTTTGTTTTTATGAGGTCTGTTTTATTGCCACTGATTACCCAGCTAGTTCCCTAAATGACTGGTGAGGAAATTCATCCTTTTGTTTTACCCAAAAAATATTTACTGAGTGCCTCCCGGGAACCAATACAGCAGCATTCTGCCTTCTGAAACCACCTACTAGAGATCCAGCACCACCACCTGACACTGGAGGGTAGCTTCCCTATCACTGCTTAGTCCCCAGTCCTAAGCAAGCTCATCAAAATGATCCCTACCTCACACCTCCAACCCACCATCACGGCCAGTTAGCTATGGTTTTGCTGTTCTCTGAACCCATGACTCCTCTGAATTATTTCCATTTTAAAATAGAAAATCTCATTTGTTAAATATGTAGTATAACCTTATAAAAGCCCGTGTCATCTGATTATTCTGTTTGGGACCTGGAAAGAGATGAATGTCAGAGAGCCAGTGGCCCTGACATTGCACTAGGGGAGAAGGACTGGAACCAGGAGTGGGGCAGACAAGCAGAGCCGTAGGAGGACCTGGAAGGAAGCAGTGGATTCAGGACTCTGCACATACCTGGCTCATCCCAGATCCCAATGATGAACTCAAATTTACTAACCTTTATGTAGTTTGCAGTTTAAAGTATAAACACATCTAATTTACTACCATTATCAACATGTTAATCTATAACAATCCCTTGAGGTCGTTACTCTTATCCTAGGCTTATGGAAACGGACACCTAAGGGGGAAAGACGTTTGTTGAAGTTAATTTGTCCAGGATTATAGAATACATTGCTAGAACTTACCCTGGGCTCTTCCTACACAAATTCCATGTAATTCTCACTACATGACCCAGAAAGATGAGGTCCAATATATAAAAGTTATAGACATTAACTACATGCTAAATAAAGAACCAATCTTCATATAGTAAATATTGAGTAGACTGAGTTGTTTGCAAACTTGAATGGTGTCAAGAGGACGAGAAATAAGGGGGGGGGGTAAAAATAATAGTTGTCATTTAAAAATTAATTTGATTAGAAAGGGATTCAAAGGTGTAAAGCAAAAGATAATTTTTTTTAGCAAAACCAGTATTAAGACTATAAAATATAACCTTAATCAGAGCACGACTTCAAATAATCATTGGGAACTAAAAAACTGATTTAAATAGTTAAGTACTTACATATTATTTTAATATTATAAATGTAATTTACTTTGACAAAGGGAACACAAAAACCTATACTTTAAGAATAGAAAGTAATTATTATTATCAAACTTTGGCCAAAATAACTGTTAACACAAGTAGAATACTGCACTCAATTAAGATTGTATATTTTGCTAAAATTGCAAAGAGGTAACGCCAGTTTTAATTACTGAAAGTAACCTGTAAGTAGTTCTACATACGTTCTTTTGACATCTTGTTCAATCATTGACCGAAGTTCTTTATCCTGGAAGAATTTGTTCCAAAGACTCTGAAATAAGGAAAGCAACCTATTTAAAATAATACCCCAAGTTTGCTTGACTTTTACGATTTCAATTTAATAATTAAATGATTAAATTTATCCCTCTCTGAGTTATGATTTTACATTGCAGATAGGAAACCTGAACCTGGAAAAATTTTTATTAAAATCTACTTTAATCTCAGAAAAATATCCTTACTCTAACATCAACTTTTTCAGTGATATTATTGTGTACATTTAAAATTTTCTACTATCTGTTTAAAGTGAATGATACTTTTACTGCTATGCATCTGCTGCTACCCCTACAACAACAAAAAGGTCCACCTGGATTAGAGGAGGCCCATTGGCCAAGTGGTCACACTTGAACCTGACCTGAACTGCCAACGCACTAAGAAAGATATGTAACGTTTTCTATTATGCTCTATTAGGTTTTATAATGAAATAGATTTTTATGTACTTTTAAAAATGTGACCTTAAAGTTTTAAAAATTGCTTAATATTTCATGCTGCTATACCATAGACTATATTATAATAATTACATGTGTCAGGAAAAAGAAATGTTAATGTTATGTAGAAAATAGAGAAAAAAACAAGTCCGTTAACACGGAAATAGGAATTAGAGCAGCAACTGAAGAAGTTACACAATCAATACCTCTGAGGTATTAATTACTCCTCGTGGGCCTGATCTTTTTCGTGATCTTTAAAAACTTGTTCACAGGTTCACTACAAACAGTTGCTTTCCTTCGTGTGACCTGGTCCTTCCAGGTAAAGCCTTCTCTACCTTTGTCAGGAAGGGAGGCTCTCCGCAGCCTTCCACTCCCCCCTGCGACCCTGGGAGGACAGTTCAACCCTCAGCTTCGTGCTCTTCTCTCTGACCCTCGGCTCTTGCAGGCCCCTGGGGCCTCTTCTTAGCAGTGCCCTTCCCCAGAAATAGACCATTGGCTTCCTACAACACTGTCCATACACAGCATGGAATAAAGCCCATCTGGTTTTAGGTGGTATAACACGTGGGGTAAAAAAAAATAATAATTGGTACGGTATAACACTGCTTTTGTGGTGATGGATAACAAGACATAAGCATACTCTTATGGGTAAAAGCGGTTGAGATATGAATAAAGACAAACTTTACCCCTTCATCCTGGGAAAGGGGATTATTGATCATCAAGTCTTGCTGGCCAACAACCTTCCTCGGGTTTGTGATGTGCTGGGAAAGAAAGAGAGAAAACACAAATGCAAAGATCAGAGGCTACTGGACTCCAAAGCATACTTAAGAAAACAATTCCATTAATTAAAGTACAACTTACTATTTCTTTAATGTTGCTATACCATGCTCTTAATTCTTTAATTCTATTTATCCACTGACTTTTATCTTGAGGAAGAACACAAAGAAAGAGCTGTCAAAAAAAAAAAGAGGAAACTTTCATAAAAATCCTAAGAAGTAAAAAGTCAAACTACGGCAAATGGCACCACCTGAAAACTGAAGAAGATATTCGTATTCATGTTACTGTTCCAATCCTCAATCAATTACATTTGGGGGTATTTAAGAAATATATAAATTTGGACAATTCCAAAAGTGAACAAAGGCCAAAGAACAAGATCCCCAAAGCTACATCACAAGGTGGAATCAACTTCCCCTCCAAATTTATAGTAAAAGTGAACAAGAAAAATTCACTGAGGTTCAAGTACAATTCTATTTTACATTCTTATATTAAGGGGGGCTGCTGGGGTGTATTAACAGGCGCAAGGTCCAATCTGTAGTTTCAAGGTTTCAGATCTGTCTTCAAACAAGCAGGTAAAGGACAGAGAGGAACCATCTGACGACACAGCCTGAGCACTGAAGCCGTTCCTTCTACAGCAGAAAACGTAATTTACAACTAGCAGTCTGCTCATGAAAATAACAAGCATTCTTAAAAAGACAAATTTGATTTAATTTAGCTTAATACAACATTAAAAAAAATCTGGGTTTGAGTTTATTTTTAGCCAATGAAGGAGACATTAAAAAGTTCAACAAGGAGCTGGGGGTGAGCCCAAACCTGTGTACAAACAGCCAAGCAGCACAACCTCTGCCTCTACTGCCTGCACCAAATGCAAGAAAAATGCACTTCGACTATTAAATCTAAATAATTAAATTTCAAACTGTCTACTACATTATGTGTTCCTTACTGTCTTCACCTGAAGGCTCCGTATGCTGAATTTGTGCAGATGAATCCTAAACAACTTTCAAGAGAAGTCATTTTAAAAGTGAGTCTCAATCTAAATTGATTCACTTTGAGAGAACAAAAAGGGACAGATTTCCGAGCGATGAAAGAGATACTGTAGCTCATCATCACTCATGTGGTGACTGATGGGCTTTCTCTGGAAGGAGACTGACCAAATCTCCCTCCACTTCTCCTTCTTGCTGCCCTTCTCTAGGTGTTTCTAGTACAAAAAATATGGAAAATCTTTTCCATCTGTTATTTGTGAAGAAAAAAGGGAGAGTGACTACATGACGGCACTTGATATAATAGGAGCCTGAAAAACATTCACACACACGCACACCCCCTTCCAGCAGCAAGGATTTCTGCAAATGCCCCTGGGGACCCGGAAGGCGTTGCTTGAGTTCCACGCCATCAAATGGGATGAAAAGACCGTTATTTCAAATGACTCCTTCACCATCGCCGGTTATCCAGGACTAAGGTGGTTCAACCTTATTAGCAAATGTCCTATGAAAGATAAACCTGGATAGCCAAAACCTCAAGAGTGAAGTCTCTTGGAAAATTCAGTGATCCCCCGCATGGGTGATCTTCCGGGGCATCAGGTAATGTGTTGATATACTGCAACTACAAACTGTAAATAAATATTTTCTTCTTACCTTCCAGCAAATGCTGCGGAACCTGCTGCTTCTCAGCTGCCCATTAATCCCCTTCTGCCTTACTGTTGCCAAGTAATTGTTGTTTACAAATAGTTCTTCCCATTCTTTCCTAGATGCAAGAAACCAAAGCATGGGGATCCTTTTGTTAAAATTCTCTGCTTGGAGAGGACTGCTACAGGAATTTAATTTTAAATAAGTCTCAGAAATGCAACTTTTAAAACGTATATATTTATTTGTGTACTGTTTCTGAACGCATGGCTGTCTTTTTGGACAGAGTTCTTTGGTAGATTTAATGAATATGTAGATCGCTATAATTATGCCAGCTACTGAAATTCATAATGTCTATGGAGGCTATTCCACTGCCTCTAAAATGATGGTACTGCAGTTCAGTGAATCAACAAGAAAAAAATGAATATTAATATAAGTATATGACTGCTTTGGCCATTGACAAAGATATACTTGCTCCAAAAATACACAACCAAAAAGTGAGCCATGGATCATATTGGCTTCTCACCTGAAATATCTCATTAAATCAACTCATTTTTCTTTCATATCAAGCTGGGCAATTATATAGAAGACTACTTTCTTTAGTTTTTAGTACTACTTACTATTGAAATCTCTGCAACTTCTTTCCACACGATCAGTTTTAAAATTTTAACAGGTGCAGGCAAATGTGAAAAAAACATCAAAAAAATTAAAAAGCCTCACTGTAAAAACTGTGAAAGGCAAGCTTGAGTACCCTGCCGCCTGTACCTATGGCTGAGGAGATAAACAACTGAAATATGCCTCCCAGGCATGCAGACACCAGGGGCCCAACACCTGTGCCTCATTAATATACAAGTAAATCTGCCCTACTGGGAAACAATTGGAAATTAATTGTCCCAAACCATTTACTGAGTTTGAATAAAGGAAGCAGACCTATATTCCCTGCCTCTGGTACCAAACTAAACATCAAGAATCATTTGTCAACAGTTGAGGCTACTGAGTGCAGCTTTATGAAATTTCTCTCAGATTCCATAATGCCACAATAAACTTATAATGTAAAATTTATTATCAAAGCTGCAAGCCTGGCAATCTCTTCAGAGACCAACTTGTGAGAGAAAGCCTCTAAACCCCTCAATCATCCTTCTCTGTAATGCACAGTTGTCGCCAGCCAGACCCCACTCATGTTCAGAAAGGAAAGCCATACGCAAGGCAATCTTAGAGCCGGTATCATAACCAACTGCACACCTAACGTGCAAAACCCTGACTGCAGAGCAAGCTGCATCTTCCCCACAGAGCTTTCCAGAAGAGTGGCCGAGGCAATGGCACGTTCCCTAATGCCACGAGCGGGAGAACTTCCAGCCTCAGCCCCACAGCACTGATCTCCAGCCGCGCCAAGCTTCTGCCAGAAGGGGCTTGTGGCTAAGTGTGACAAATGCGACACACAGGCCAACACTATGCTGGAAAGAAATAAATTCCTACCACTACTCCATGAAAATGTCTTCACGCTATTCATGAAAGAAAATAATATTTCATTTTGATTTCACTTGCTTTTGTATCATTAGTAAAACCGAAAATTTTTCATGCTTTTGGGCCATTTTATTTCTTCTTTTTTAAAACTTCCTTTCTGCAAAATGGAATAATAATAATAGCATCTACCTCAAATAATTATCATGAGAATTAAAATATATGAACAGTCCTTAGAAGGGGACTGGCATATCATAACATTTCACAAAATTATTATTAATAATAATTATAACACAGCTTTCATCTTGGTGTCTTGGGCTTACTGTTCTGAGAGAAGCTTTTCATACCTTAAAGACATCACACCTTTGTCCGCCATATATATGTTTGTTTGTTTGTTTGTTTTTTGCAGTATGCGGGTCTCTCACCGTTGTGGCCTCTCCCGTTGCGGAGCACAGGCTCCGGATGCTCAGGCTCAGGGGCCATGGCTCACGGGCCCAGCCGCTCCGCGGCACGTGGGATCTTCCCGGACCAGGGCACGAACCCGTGTCCCCTGCATCGGCAGGCAGACTCTCAACCACTGCGCCACCAGGGAAGCCCCCATATATATATTTTTTTAACACAATTATTTTGATTTTCAACACACTGAAGCTTTTTGTGTATAATTTAAACCTAACATTTATTTCCTCTTGATGCTCTTTCCATTGTTTTCAGGCTTAAGTAATTCTTAGCCACTCCAAGTTCAAAGAGATGTTCACTGAATTCTTGAGTTTTTGGAACATCACTTTAGTCCATTTGTATTATCTATCATATTTTAAATACATTATCCATTTCCCAACAGTTTCACGTATATTACCCACATCTCACAGTTCAAGTTTTGTTTTTATACAGTTTGTAGTAATACTCAAAGATGAGATAAAATACGAGTACAAAGAGCGTTACAGGAGCACATCTCCGAAAACGTGCCTATGTTTAAATAGCTTGTGGTCTATGAACAGAAAGCACAGACTTCAAATGGAATAATTTGTCCGAGACCATGCAGTTCCGTGGCCTGAAAACGCCAATACCTTCCTGATCAGAGAGGTAAAATGTGAGGCAATGACTCCTCCAGCCTCTTCCAAAATCAGCTCCTATTCACAAGTACCAAGACATTGTGAAAGTAGACACAGCTGGTGGCTAGATTCATTGCCATCTTGTCAAGTTCAGGAGCCTTTCAAGGTCAAGTTACACACCACTTACGTAATGAAGGATAATTATTTGTTAGCTCAAATAAGACCCTGTGCCTTGATTACTGTGTTGGTAAAGAATAAAGGAGACTGAGGCATGTGAAATGGAAACATTCTCTCTGAAATTCACAATCATTTAAATTTATTCATAGGTACTCATAGTTCCAATTAAGGCACAAATCTCAAACTGATGGAGAGCTCTAACAACAGAGATACTATATAAAGGCCACAAGAAAACGTATTAATTGTCTTTCTCTTCTACGGAATGGCTTTTCATTAATAAACTGTGATACAGAGTAAACATAATAAACATTTATTCAGTGCCTACTGTGTGCTTAGCACTCAGAGATATTTGAAAAAGCAATTTTAAAAAGTTAAAGAAAGTAGATGGATGTGTAAACCAATAATCATATGATTAAGGCAAAGCACTCTGGCAGTACAGAGGAGGGTGAAATAACTTTATATCTAAAAATTAAAACTCGGTGTAAAAAATGATAAATAGTATCCCCGTAGGCACTGAAATGCCACCCTAAAAACTGAGCTGTCAGAGGTTAAACAGTCTATAGAGGACAAAATGTTGGAAAGTTGAGCCCTTTGAAGGGAGCTGGAAAAAAATAAAAGTTTTTTCCAATTACAAATACAAATGGTGGACAACACTCCTGAACTCAGATGAAGACCTGGGAAAATAATAGTAAGTACTGAGGAGTCAGTGGTGGAATTTTGCAGTTTAATTAACAAAAATAAAGAAAAGGTAGTTGCTAAACTTTGTCTTACATAGGAAAACATACAGTCTGTCACGGCAAAAATCTAGCAGCGATGTTCTCAAAATGCTAAAAAAAAAAATCCATTCAAAAATGCTTTAAAAAAGCCCATTCAAAATATATAATATTTTGGGTAAATCACTTTTAACCTCTACAACAACCCTCCTGGGGTGAATAATTTTAACCCCTCCCCCCTCCATGAATGACAAAACTGAGGCCCAGAAAAATTAACTAAGTTGTCAAGAAAGAAATGGAATGAGAATTAGGAAAAGCACCTTCCAGAATAACATGGCTGAAAACACTAAAGGGAAGCATAATACTCCACACATCAAAGGACATAAACGGCCCCTGGCAACAAGGCAAGATAGGAATGCGACCTTATATTTTCTTTCTTACATTTTTAGAGTTTGAACATCAAGTCCAAAAGTATAGAGAGACGTTTTCACCAGTTGGACTGAGAAGGTAAGTCAACAGATACTGTGAGTGGTTTAAGAACACATGGGACATTTAGGTGCATAATCGCCTCAAATGGAACCTGGGCCTTAAAAACTCTCTGGATAACGCACTAGTGCCATCTAGTGGCAACGACTCTGCATTGCAGGCACTGGGTCCCTGAAAACGTAACCAGCATCTAAGCAAGAGGCAGGAATGGGCTGTTTCATCTCCCCTGCCAATGTCAGCAGATTAGTACTGGCTGCCCTGGAAGCACTGTGTTCAGGATTCTGAGAACACCTCTGTGCTCCTCAGGGAAGAACATTCATTGGTCATGAACACTACAATAATTTCTAAATAAGTGAAATTAATTTTTGCAGCAGCAATGGATGACTTTCATTTAAGAAGAACTATTTAGGTAGTTAAGGCTCTTGCAATTTTTTTTTTTTGACATGGAAATCAACTAGAATTTGCAGTGAAGAAATACAGCTGACGATCATAAGGAGATTAACTATTTCTTATTATATATTTTAATGTATTTTCCCAAGATACGCACATAAAATTAGTATGAAACTGGTTAGCAGCTTCTCAATTTAATTGTTTAAATACTTTCATAACCTAAAGAACGCAAAAATGACGAGGCAATTCTGGAATTAAAAATTTCTGAATTGTTGTCCCAAATGAGGATACACTAGATATACTTTATATGATGGTTTTACCCGATTTTCTGGCTTTATTTAGACAGGGAACAACATCTCTGTGGAGCTAACATAAGAAATCCAGACAATTACAATAACTGAGAAGAGTTCATAGACTACACACTACATGCTACTACAGACTAGTACTGAGTATCTCCAATACTTGGTCAAGAGGAGCTACGTTGGCTTTGATAATAAAGTTGCTGAGTGGAGCAGAGGAGGGCTCATCACCACAGGGAAGGTCAAGAAGTCACAGACGAGCTGGGGGCGGCAGGGTGGAACAGGAGCTCTCAGAGATGGCCCTGTGGTTTACAAGGTCACCAGTCAACCATCGTCACCTTGTCCTTGAGATGTGACTAAAGGAACAGTAGAACAGTAGAGGAACAGTAGACTAGTAGAACAGTAGAACTAAAGGCCAGGTCAAAGGAAGGTGGTCTTTAAGGCAGACAGGATGGGTAGAATACTTGAAGGTCAGGAACCACAGGTAAGAAAACTGCATCTGATGCACAATGGTTTATACAATTTTCTAATCCTAAAGTGCATGCCAGTATGTGGGGAGATTGCCATATTAATTACGATCATATTTGCTTTATCAAATGCAAAGGGAGAAAGGACACAGTAAATTTTTTAATCTGTATAGAAATATATCAGGGAAAGATTTCTCTTAATGAAAGGGCTGTACCATGATTCCAATATTCCACATAGAAGAGTATGTGCCTTTACACCATTTTAAAGGGGTGGTTTTTAAAATACTATTGAAATAGAACAAGGAACGTCTAACTTAAAAATCAAAGGAAATAGGAGAAGTGTAAATTAGGTATGTCAGCATCAGACTATAAAGTGTGGCACCAGATCTGGGTAAGCTACAACATTAGGACTGCAGGTGCCAAGATCAACCAGATAAACACTGATGTTATCTATAATTACCTCATTTTTAGCTTAAATCACAGGTAATGAGGGAACTCAGAGACTCTAAAAGGCAATTAGAAACTATACTGGCTTTTTTGCTTCCTATATCAGGAATTTTTAAAAACTTACTTTTATTTAAAGCTTTTTTTTCCCCCTCTATAATGAAACATCAGGGCATATTACTTATACATATAAAAACAAAAATAACTCACAATTACTCACAAGCCTAAAATGGATTTCTTCATATTTCTAGGTGAAAAATGTTCTCATGTGATGAGGCATCATTGAAACAAAGGCAACTGATAGTTCGACGTGTGGTGGTTTGTTAAAATTAACTTACAATGATGTTTTGATTCGGGTTTGGATTTAACTGTGAATTGAGAAATCTTGAGCTTCCACGTCAATATTCACAAGGTGGATAACAACTGAGTTAGCAACAGTTTTGGACTGTCAGATATAATAATCTTTTTTTTTAATGTATTGTTTTCTTCAAAATATAGTGTTTAAGAGCTTCTAAATTCAGGATCATATTAAAAGTACTCAACAAATGTACTTTTAGAAAAGAAATAAGAAAAGCTGTGTCACAAGGTTATAAAAAATTAAGCACATAATAAAAGCCATATTACTAATCAAAGGATCAAACATATAGAAATGAGGTGAGAAAAGGACCTCTTCCAGACAATCGCTATGAAGTTGTCTGAAATGAATGTTTTCTATTCCATGGTTTACTGATGTTTCTTATGTAATTAAGAAGTAGGAGAAAACCCTTTCTTCAAGACACCTCAGTGCAGACCTCCACCTTCTTGGCCCCCCTGGCCCCCCTGGCCCGCCCTCGTTTTCCTTGCTATTGGTGATAACCAGCATGGACTTGATATCTTATTTTCTATATGATAAAGAACTTACCACACAGTCTATGATGTAAACAATACTGCAATGGAAATACAGAATTGAAAACAAATTATTTTCTAGTCATTTAGAAGAAAGCATTTATTTCCCAAAATCTGATGCCCTAATTAAAAGTCAATCCTGTTTCTTAAACCATGTTTTCCAAGACTGGGTTGACTTGTAGGGAATAACACATATAGAAATACATGTACTTCTGAAATAAATACTTTCTCTTAAAAAGTTTTAAGTGGATTATATTTTAACTGAATCCATCATTCATTTGATGACCAGCACTATGCAACAGAACTTCCTAAGATGACAGAAATGTCCTCTATCTGACCATCCAATATGGTAATCACTACTCACACGTGGCTACTAAACAGGTGAAATATGGCTAGTGCAACTGAACGACAGTTGTTTATTGTCTTATTTTAATTAATTTAAACCTAAACTTCGCCCCATGTCACTAGTGGTTCCTATATCGGACAGTGAAACTGTTCTAGGATGATAAACCATTCATATATACATTCCCTTTTAAAGTAACAACTACAAAGGTTCAAGAGATGTAAAGATAAATATGCACATGATACATACTCATATAGTGTCCCTGGGGAAAGAAGACAGAAATACATTAAAAGCTAGACTATACAAGTGGTTAAAAAGTCAAGATGATTCCATGAGAGACATAACACAGTATAAAATTCACTCTGGGCTTCCCTGGTGGCGCAGTGGTTGAGAGTACGCCTGCCGATGCAGGGGACACGGGTTGGTGCCCCGGTCCAGGAAGATCCCTCATGCCGCGGAGCGGCTGGGCCCGTGAGCCACGGCCGCTGAGCCTGAGCATCCAGAGCCTGTGCTCCGCAACGGGAGAGGCCACAACGGTGAGAGGCCCGCATACCGCAAAGAAAAAAAAATTCACTCTAAGTAAAATCAGATATACATGTAAAAGGTTTTTTTCTTTTTTTCTTTTTCATCTCTTAGTTCACTGCCTCCCACTGTGTTTCTGTCTCCATCACCACTCTCTGCCTCCTGCTTCCTCCCACCTCCCTCTTCACTCACACACACACACACACACACTCTCATACAACACTCACACACGCTAACACACACATGCTCACACTCACACAACACGCTCACACTCACACATTAACACACACACACTCACACATACGCGCACACTCACACATACACACACACACTCACACACATAAAAGTTAGAAAAGCAGATCTTTAGTGATGACAGTGGTACATCTATAAGTTACCAAAAATGATCGATATTGGAAAGAATCAGACCTGAGATTTGGACTATGAGCATATTATAACCATACTTGGCAAGAGACTGGTTCAAAGATCCAGGAAATGGTAATTTAAAATGAAGATCAACGGACCATGTGATCAAATAAACTTTAATTCAAGGTCAACGTGTAGTTTATAATTTGTTAGACTAACGTACCTGGGAAAACAACTTTACATGGGCCCCTGGAAAAATAAGGAAATACCCCCAACCCCCGGGTGACTAGAAAACATCACTCATTTATAGTTAAAAAGAAAAAGAATGCACTGATTTTAAAAATCCATGCTTGAATACCTAATTTACCCAGCATGATGAAAGGACAATGTATGCCATTTTCTCAACTCAAAAATGTTGAGAGGGGCTTCCCTGGTGGTGCAGTGGTTGAGAGTCCGCCTGCCCATGCAGGGGACACGGGTTGGTGCCCCGGTCCGGGAAGATCCCTCATGCCGTGGAGCGGCTGGGACCGTGATCCATGGCCGCTGAGCCTGCACGTCCGGAGCCTGTGCTCCGCAACGGGAGAGGCCACAACAGTGAGAGGCCCGCGTACCGCAAAAAAAAAAAAATGTTGAGAGTACCAAAACATTTCTAAAACTTAAAGGAGTTTTTTTCCAGATTTGATATACATTTGGGGAATGCATGGCTATTTGCTTCTACATTAAATAACTCCACACTGCTTGGCTTTTGGAGTTTTCCATTCTGTTTTTAGTGGCATTTCTCTCATGACCATCATTTTCAGGCGATCAGCTATCGATTCATAAAATAATACGTTAGTTTTCAGAAATCCTAAATCTCCACCCCGTCACTTGCTCACTTCTTCTTTTTTAAAACCAAGACAACAAAGTAAACTCTGAACTGTCATACATTCTAGCCTATTTCAATAACATAAACTATATTAGCCTTTTTCAAGGAAAAAAAAAATGAGAAATTAGATAAGCACTTTAAGAACTGGAAGGGCTTTCCTGTGACTAAATCTACCTAAATAAACAAACTCTTTGGCTATTTTAACATTTTCCCCATTTCTAACTTTCTGATTACATCCTCCTTGGGTGAAGATATTAGAAATTTGACCTCTAAATAACTGATGTGTTACTGCATCTACAAAGAAAAGAGGGGAGATCCCTTTTCTCAACAGTAGACAGTGGAGACACTGAAGTGGAGGGATCAGGGTGTGGAGACCCGGTTCCAGCCCGCACGCTGCTTCCCATGCAGGCCTGAACACAGGTGGCAGCGGTACTTCTTGCACCGAGTTTTTGAAACAGCTGCTCCACATCACAGTGGAAGACGAGTGGTTTTCTCACGACCTCCTTGCCCAAATTAAATTATGCTTCATAAAAAATCCACTGTTAATATGCAGACATATTCTCCACTGCTGAAATTTTATGTTATTTGAAAGTTCATGTACTTCAAGGAACCCAAATCTAGTCCTGACTTCATAAAAGACCTTTCGTTACTTTGTTATTTGCTGTTCTGTTAGTTCATACATGTGATAATTCAGATATTCCCAAATGGATGCCACAAAACAATTAATTATACGACCACAGATATACCTTTATAATGAACAAGAGCGGGATGTTTTCGTAAAGTTGTTGCGTGGAATGCTACTATAAGATTGAAAATCAGCCCCGGAAGAAAATTTTCATTCTTTCTACAGAACTTTTAAAAATACTATAATTAGGAATGGTACCTAGAGAGACAGAGGCAGGAAAATGGGCTCCTTCTCTAGGGAGCAGACTCCATCAGCAGCTCAGGGGCAGCAGGAGAAACGGGGGTGGGAGCAGTGTTCAAAATGCCAAACAGACCACTCTGGCTCTCTTTATTTATCCTACCCCCTCCACCCTACCCCAGATCTCTCAGGTGGGAATAAATGAGGTCAGAATACAAAGGAGAGACTCAGGCTCTGGGCGTGGCCCCATGGTGCCTGTAGAGGAGGGACGGGCAAGCAAGGGGCAGGAGTTACTTTGGAGATTATAAATTTATTCTTATGAACCGAACAAGATCCAAACAACCAGAGCTCTGTGCCTGATTCAGTGACAGTGGGGCTCTACTACGCAAGGGAGCTTTAAGATCTAGAAGCATGTTAAAAACTGCAGTGAGAGTTAAGAGATGGTGTGCAACTATTCTGCTTTGCTTCAGATGGGTTCAGAG
Organism: Lipotes vexillifer; assembly: GCF_000442215.2. NCBI lineage: Eukaryota > Metazoa > Chordata > Mammalia > Artiodactyla > Lipotidae > Lipotes > Lipotes vexillifer. Next base: position 4,864,006 of record NW_006798629.1, on the reverse strand, counting down.
ACTTGGTCATGTCATCCAAATTATTTTTCTAATCTGAACAAGTAGCTGGAAATACAGTCTTTGAAACTCCTTGAGAATATGTCAGCCAGACTAAACTACTTATATATCTATCTCAGAAAAGTGCCCATGGAACGAAAACTAGGTCCATATGTTCAGATGATACTAGGACATCTTTTTAATTTTCAAACATTCTCTCATTACCAGGCTAATTTTATTCCATAGCTGGTTTATTGATTTCTCCCTTATTTCTAGGCACATAATATTCACTCTCAATTGTAACATTATCAACTATTTCATATAATTTTGTGCAATTTAAAGATTCACATTTTCAACTCCCAGTTAAAATTTTTGATCACTGACTTAGATATATCAAACATCTATGATACACTGAAATCTACTGTCAAAATAGCAGTTCCTGCAAAGTAACAATGTCACCACAATGAAACAGTTATATGTAAATACCCATGTTGTATGAGTTTGTCACTGACAAATACAAGGCCAACTGTATTTGAGTGCCCCAAACCCCCAAAGAATGCATTGCTGCAGTAGAAAATGAAGAATGTCTTTGTTCATATTGTTCACCTCACGGAAAACTCCTGTTCATCCACTTTGTCTAGCAAACATATCCTTCCTCCCAACCACTACCCACCCTCAATATTAACTAGCCCATCTGGTATTCCCCTAGTTCTTGGTGAAATGCCCCCAAGATGACACCAGTCCTCATGTATGCTAGTTGCTTCCATGTCTGTCTCCCCTCCTAGATCACAAGTGCACCAGGAGCAGCGTCTTTGTTTTAATCTTTGTCTAGTACACTGGCTGGCCTGTAATGGGTGCAGAATAACGATCTGCAGAATGAATGAAGATATGTTAGGTCTCATGATGAACAACAACAAACTTTCATATATATTTGGGTTGGCCAAAAAGTTCGTTTGGGTTTTTCCATACACCGGAATGGAAATGGATGTTTATATATATATAGATAGATAGATAGATAAAATGTGTTTATATATATATATAAACAAATGTCAGAAAAGCACTTTTGAAAGCTCTGGATTAATAATAAATGAAAAAATAGGATTATTAATCACTGCCACTTTCCCTCAAAAGGCAAGGTAATCTGATATAGAAAAGAGACAAATATTAAATACTAATTTTATTAAAATATTCTATGTAAATTTCACCCTTAAACTATATCTTTGAGACGTATAAATTGTCCATCAAATCAAACATCAGAAACTTATTGCCACTTTAAAACTATATAGAATTTTAAAATACTTCCCTGGTGGCGCAGTGGTTAAGAATCCGCCTGCCAAGGCAGGGGACATGGGTTCGATCCCTGGTCCAGGAAGATCCCACATGCCAAGGAGCAACTAAGCCCTTGCGCCGCAGCTACTGAGCCCGTGTGCCACAACTACTGAAGCCCGCGTGCCTAGAGCCCGTGCCCCGCAACAAAGAGTAGCCCCCGTGCACTGCAACTAGAGAAAGGCTGCACGCAGCAACGAATACCCAACGCAGCCAAAAATAAATAAAATGAGTAAATTTAAAATACTTTTCTGAGATGAAGGCCAACTTTGTTAGGTGAAAAAGTTGATTAAAACTTAAAGGAAGTTTTAGAAAAGAGAGAAAAAAGAAAGAAACTAGTATTGTTACTCATTATGTGTTAGGTGACTGGTCCAGCAGTTCTACACATTTGTAGGTATGCCCTCTACAACTCTGTGATATAGGAGCTGTTAATACTCCAGCTTCAGAAATGAAGTAATTAGGAATCAGGGAGGTTAATTACCTTGCCTAAGATCACACAGTCAGTAAGTGCTGGAGCTAAGATGTAAACTTTATTCTGTCTTATTTCTATCTGTGTATTTTTTCTAAACTGTTTTCCTAAATTATGTATTTATTCTTAAGAACTTAAAGAGTCAGTGTCATATAATTATATAGATTCTCAACAAAATACAGGCATCACATCAAAGTGAGGAAAGCAACTTTCTAAGAATCAGGAAAGAAACCCTAATTCTAGGTCCTCCTCTTTCATCTATTTACTAAGCTATGTCCTAGAAAAATAATTTAAAAGGCAAGGCCTCAGGAACTTAAGATGAGTGGGTGGAGAAGGAGTGGGATGGGGAATTCAGTTTGGTCTTGATTATCTTTAGTATGTGTTATGGACTGAATGTGGCCTCCACAGATTCATGTTCTGAATCCTGACACCCAATGTGACAGTGTTTGGGGGTGGGGCCTTTCGGAGGTGAGTAAGTCATCAGGGCTGAGCCCTAATGAATGGAATTAGTGCCTTTACTAAAGAGGCTCCCAGAGATCTTTCCTGCCCCTACAGCCAAGTGAGAACGCAGTGAAAAGACTCCATCTATGAACCCGGAAGTGGGCTCCATCAAACACCAAATCTACCAGCATCTTAATCTTGAACTTCCCAGCCTCTAAATTGTGAGAAATAAATTTCTGTTGTTTATAAGCTACCTAGTCTCTGGTATTTTGTTATAGCAGCCCAAACAAACTAATACAGTATAACTTTCAAAAATTAAATTGTTTCTATAATTCCATATTCCTAAAAATAATAGATTAACAAATTTATTATCATTCTAAGAGCATAACCAGAACCTAGATTTCTAATTTTCAATCCAAAGTATGCTTTTGCCCTATTATCTCTAATATTTTGAATCACTGCTTCATTGTCATTTCAAGAGACATATGACCCTCTTACATACAAATCGGGGTGAGAAGGAAGGTACTATACCAACAATAAATGTAAATGATATAAGGATATTTCCCACATCCTCCCAAATTATTAATTACATGTAAATAGGATACATAAACGTCTTTGTGATAAAACTTGAAGCCTAATTTTAAAAATTTCCTCACTGACTAAAGAAAGTTCAAATTAATGGTTTTCTTCCTTATTCAGAAAAAAACTTTTAAATTCAAAAAGCTAAACCAACTATAATTTTTTTTTAAAACTTTTAGCCAACTTAAACAGCCTTTGACTCTGTGGGCTACAGAATACACCATACTGAGAAAGGGAGGCAACTGTGGAAGCTCTGATCAATATCAAGAAATAAGAGAAAAACAAATACCGTATACTAACACATATATATGGAATCTAAAAAAAAAATTGGTTCTAATGAACCTAGGGGCAGGACAGGAATAAAGACGCAGACACAGAGAATGGACTTGAGGACACGGGGAGGGGGAAGGGTAAGCTGGGACGAACTGAAAGAGTGGCATGTACTTATATATACTACCAAGTGTAAAACAGACAGCTAGTGGGAAGCAGCCGCATAGCACAGGGAGATCAGCTCGGTGCTTTGTGACCACCTAGAGGGGTGGGATAGGGAAGGTGGGAGGGAGATGCAAGAGGGAGGAGATATGGGGATATATGTATACGTATAGCTGATTCACTTTGTTATAAAGCAGAAACTAACACACCATTGTAAAGCAATTATACTCCAATAAAGATCTTAATACACACACACACACACACACACACACACACACACACACACACACACACACACCAAGAAATAATGCCATCAGTACTTTAGTGCCAAGTGGCTTTTTATTTTCTTTCCTTAAAAAGAAAATAAAATATATAAAGGAGAAATTTTTCCCTTATTTCTTCAACAAAAGTTCTTTTGAAATATGAAACTTGGTCTTTCTTTAGAGGGAAAAAACTATGAAGCCAAAAAGAATGAATATTTCTTAGTTAAAAAAAAAAACAGTGTGTAGTTTATAGTCCTTATTCAAGGACTACACATTTTTCAAGGCTCAAGTCACCCTGTTATGCCAGCTGTAGGATTTGCTAATTCAAAAGACACACATAAGTATTTTACAATTCTTTCTTGCATTCAATTACCTTTGTTTTTTAATTCAACATCAGGGTTTCTGACTAAATCATTACAAGTTTTGTTGATTGGCTATGACTCACAACTGAACAATCACTGGTTGATATTATTTTGAACTGTCTCTTGGAGTCAGCATTTCATTTAAGGTATTATTTGAAAATTATCCAATTGTCAAAATCCAGAAGATAATACATTTTTACTAATGGCACAGCTTGGGAAAATACACTCAAAAATGGTACCATGTGGGCTTCCCTGGTGGCGCAGTGGTTGAGAGTCCGCCTGCTGATGCAGGGGACGCGGGTTTGTGCCCCGGTCCGGGAAGATCCCACATGCCGCGGAGCAGCTGGGCCCGTGAGCCATGGCCGCTGAGCCTGCGCGTCGGGAGCCTGTGCTCCGCAACGGGAGAGGCCACAGCAGTGAGAGGCCCGCGTACTGCAATAAAAAAATAATAAAAATTTAAAAAAATGGTACCATGTGAAATTAAATTGTAAAAATAATTAGGGTCAGCTAAGATGATTTACCACTGAATACACAGAATCTAGAAAATCAGAGTTAAATAGACAAAATTATTTTAAAATAATCTAAAATGATTTATATTCCATCCTATGCCATTTATACAATGCCAAGATGTTGTCTGAAATTTAAGCAATATTTTGAGTTTCCCAGAGAAACTCAAAATAACTGGTCTGAGTTTTCTCTAAATTGACTCTTAAAACAATAGATTTTAACATGAATTTGTGGCTACATAAACACAGCCTAACTCTTTCAAAAATGAAGTTATTTTTATACTGGTAATTATAACATTATACTTTTAAGAGCTTTACACTTACTCAAAAAACCATACAGACTTCCAATGAACTTTTGCAGAATATCATAATTTGATCAATCAAGATATTTAAAAACATAGGGTAAAAAAGGGAAATTTTTTAAATGCTCACCTTCAATTTATTTCATAGGTCACTGTTATACCATCTAATAAGATAATTAAAAACATGCAAGCAGCTGGTACTACAGCTAAACAGATTAATGTAATAGTCTGTAGTCATATGTGCTGGCAAGGGGCTCGCCTCTTTGGAGAGGAGAAGGTCAGCTGCCCTTGGGAAGAGGAGGGGGGATGGGGAGAGAACACTCCTACCACGTGGCCCTGTGCTACAGTCACTAACTTAAACATCCACTGCAAACTGTTCATCGGCAAACTACTTCTCTGCTTTCATACCCTCAGTTTGAAAGGGTCTCAGTTTTAATGGTGAAATAAGAAACAGAGAAAGCTCATTTAATCTAACAGAAAACATTAACACTAGTTTTAAAAAGCACAAGGTATACTGCATAAACCAGTAATATCTTCTCAATTCTTCTAATCTTTCCATTTTACCACATCACCTGCAAATTAGGTGGGAGATAAACAATTAAATTTTAACAGAAACTTCCAAAACAAGATCTAGCTATTACCCAGGCACCATATAATCATCATACTGGTGCCTTAGGAGTTAAATGCAGCTGCACTCTATCTGAATCAAAGAAGCAAACCACAAGAGACACAAATCCAAAGTGAAACCTCCCAGCCTCTGAAAAACAAATCTATGAGCCTTAGGCACATAAAGCTATAGATACGGTCCATTGATTGTAAATTTCAAACTTTGTCAAAATTCCAAAAATCCACCTCTGAATTTATACTCATAATAAAACATCTTCTTATCTCTACTATGTGTACAAATGTGTTATACAAAGGCAACCTGGAATATACAGCAGAGACAGAGTATCAAGCCTCAGGTTAAGCTTGTTCTTAGCCTCCTTTCTGCTAAAAAACAAAAGTTACTTTCCTGTAAGACACTTTGTTTTTAAATCTTCCTTTTGGTGTGTCTACATTAGCGCACTGTAAAAATATTCTACAATACCAGAAGATTAACAATGATGACAATGATGAGGATGACGTGGACTGGAAGATAAAAGCAGCTAATATTTATTCAGCATCTGCCACACAACATTAGCCCATTAACTCCTTGTAACAAATGTGTTTTATTATTCCCACATTCAAGGTGAGGAAACTGAGCCAAAGACTTGTCCAAAGTCTCCATTTGGAGTCAGGATACGAACCAACTCGCTATGTTTAGATATTATTAATAAACAAAAACCAAAACAACAACAACAAAAAAAGAGACTGTGCCCTCTTATAACTGACCATCTGAGACCACAATAATATAAACAAATAATGGAAAGAATATAGACTTAGGTGACCAATTCAAGACTGAATTGGAAAGTTAATAAAACCTTGGCACATGCTATAAAAGGGTACACACGTGGAAGGTTAAGTGAACACTAAGGCAGCAAAGTTGCCAGTTCACATGAGGTAAGCACAAAGAATTAATAATATTAATGCGTGATTTTGCATTTAGATTTTCAAAAGGCTTTATCTCATACAGTCCTATCTCGATCTTTAAAACAGTTGTGAGAAGGAAGCAGGTCAGACATTATAATGTCCATTCTATAGATAAAAAATTAGAGCTAATCATTATCCCAAGGCACAGCATATATAGTTTGAGTATCCTAGTACTAGGCTGACAGCCAGAATTATCTGCGAAGAAAGGTCAGGATTTCTGAGGTGGTTTAAAACACAAAGGTAGACTTGTTAGGCTAAAGGATATTTGACGGTTGGAACATTCACATTTTTCCAATAACCTATTTCTACTTGCTTTAAAAGAGCTCCGATAGTAATGGAAAAATAATTTTCATTTTCAAAAGTAAATTTTATTGACAATTCTGTTGCCATTTTAGTGTGATTTTGCAACAATTCCTAGGTTTTATCAGTTAACCTGATATGAAAATATACCCTAGAGCTGTGCTTCTATGAATTCTTCATTTAACCCAAGTGTCAAATTCACAAGTAAGCTCGTTATATTGTAAGAGCTATTGCCTACTCGGTAGCAAAATATTCATTTCACACCTTAAATACTATAATACTATTTAATAACAGCACTGGCCTGCCAACTATTAAAAGCTCATTTTTATACACTGTACTACCTGAGCTTTTTATCTTGCCTTTTTACTTACAACAATAAATTAATATCTTAACATTACAACACTGACAGGCATTGATTAAAACTATATTAGTTAACAACATTAGTATTTACTGTGCAAAGTTGCATTAGGAGTTCATCTTCAAAGTACAATTATCATTCAATAATACTAAGATACTTTAATCTTCAAACTACTCAAGAACAAAATACCAGATAACGCTGTGCCTTCATATTAACACATTTCTCTTAACTTGCTGTCCATTAGTTACTATAATTAGCTAACTACAAATGTAGGTATGAAGTATAATTCACCAATGAAATTGATATATACATATGGGTTTTCCTGCCTTTGAAATACATCTTTATTTTCCTTTTGTCTTGGATTTTTCTAAACTGTATTTACATCTAATACTGATATTTCCACCATGGATTTCACACATATTATCATCCTAGCATTCCTCAGTTACATGACAAACATGAGTATTTATTTAAATATCTTTTATAGAGAGTTCCCTGGTGGTCTAGTGGTCAGGATTCTGCACTTTCACTGCTGTGGCCCAGGTTCAATCCCTGGTCGGGGAACTGAAATCCTATAAGCTGTGCAGCATGGCCATAAATAAATAAATAAATATATTTTATATTCATTTTTTTTTTTTTTTTTTTTTGGTGTGATCAACATGTTCAGATAGAGCATTCTACCTATTATATAATATGTCAACTTCCAAACTTTATATTACACTTCAGCACTAAAAGAAGGTTCTGGAGAACTCCAACATTTATAAGGTAGGATGGGTACAGAGAAAATATAATGACAACACGTGAGCTTTTACTGCTGTTATAATACGCTTCTAGAACACCATGGGAACATAAGCCTTCTGTAGTATCCGTGACACTTGAATGACTGATTATTTATAAAGACCCCGACTGGTATAAAATAAAGATGCCAAGCATCTCAATTACCACCTCATTTCTGGGATTCATAAACAAACTGTAAAAACTTTCACAATTACCACACTTTTATTAAGTGCTTCCTGAATATAAGGCCCTACTCTAGATGTTAAAAGCTTGCCTGGGATCTGAAGAAACAAATGACACCATTTCCAGCTAGGTATACAGAATATGTGTTCAAGAAAAAGATAAAGATTCTCAGCATAAATTCCATACTTATTATAGAAAAGAAGGAATTATAGCTTAATATTCAAATGAGTTTCCAAGTGTACAGTGGTTCTTGCATATATTTTATAGCATCAACACACAAGTATCGGAACTTATTAACCCTAAGGACAATGTACTCCAATTAAAGTACTTCTTCAAGAATCTGCATTGCTACCTATAATGCCAAAATGTATTATTACTCAATCTCTACTTTTTATTCCCCAAAAGAAAACAACCTAGTTCTTACATCACTTTGGTTCAGTATATGAATTTTCAAATATTACTGGAAATACATTAATCTTTCTTCTTCCTAGGTTTCCCTGTTAAGAAGATACAAAATATATAAACATTTACTCAAGCAAATTCAAGTTATAAAGAGAATATTAACAAATAACTAGATAAGATGCATGTTTCCTTAATTGCTGTATCCTTTTTAAAAATTGTTAATTGAGATGTAACTGCCCTGTTTGCTGAAGAGCCAAACGGGATGGTAACAAACAGCACTTAATGTAACCACAGATTATATTTTATACTCTCTGAGATGCTCACAAGCAGTACACTCTGTATTAGCAGGAAACTTAAACAAAGGAAGCCTTTAGTACTGTAAGAGATATACTGGAAAAACAAAAACAAAAGTGGATTATATTGAAGCTTAATATTACATATGCATATTCATTCTAACCATCCTACTCTAGGATAACGACAGATATCCACAATAAGTCCATCTACTCAAGAACTAAGAATGCTACATTTTTCAATTACTCAATAAGTCTGCAGGACAATTGTATACCACAATATCCTTCACATTTGTCAGATTTTTTAGAACCCTGTAAGATTAGATACCTTGTAATATTATATATCTACGCATTCATCACCTACCTATAGGAATTAAAAGTTCCATCAGAGTCTAGAGTAGAACTTGTTCTTCTTCCATTTTGATTTGAATCTCCTGGAAAAAAAAATTAAAAATACTGAGATTATGAAACGAGTATTTCAGTTGAAAAGCTACTGTGTGACAGCTCCACGCAGTTATTGAGTCAAAACAACAAATATCCCCTTATCCCTCCCCCAAATATCTTTTGTAATCAGAGTCCTTTAAACAAAAAATTCATTTTGATGTTAAAATATAGACTAACACCACCACTCCTAACTTGGACAGGAATACTACAGAAGTAATTGCAAACAGGAACAAATGAAGTATAATACAGCCATCTTCTGCTTATGATTCACAGACAAAACCAAAATTTATACACCATTAATCACAAACTAATGATTATAAACAAAGGGCAACTTTTTATTAGTGTCCTGTCTACTGGCAGAGTCAAAAGAGAGCAGGCAGACAGCAGACTTGGAATACCCTCCCCCGGCCCACCTCACCCCCTGGCCCCCCAGTCCTCCACTCTCCCGGAATCTGGTCTGCAGAGAGGGAGAACAGAAAGCTGAGAGGTGGTGATCAAGAATGCATTCTATAAAGATGCAGACCTACTAGAGAATGGACTTGAGGACACGGGGAGGGGGAAGGGTATGCTGCGATGAAGTGAGAGAGTGGCATGGACATATATACACTACCAAATGTAAAATAGATAGCTAGTGGGAAGCAGCCGCATAGCACAGGGAGATCAGCTCCGTGCTTTGTGACCACCTAGAGGGGTGGGATAGGGAGGGTGGGAGGGAGGAAGACGCAAGAGGGCAGAGATATGGGGACACATGTATATGTATAATTGATTCACTTTGTTATACAGCAGAAACTAACACACCATTGTAAAGCAGTTATACTCCAATAAAAATGTTAAAAAAAAAAAAAAAAAAGAATGCATTCTAAGGAGCTTTTAATACATCTTAACAGTCTTCCCCAAACTTTATGTTTTAACTGTGGGCAAAAGTTCAGCAGTTTAAAAAAATTAAAAAACAACAACATCAAACGGTATCTCTGCCTCATGTAGTAATATCAAACTTTTAGGGGAAAAAAACAATTCCTCTCAAGCATATTCATAAAATCAGATTAGAACAAATTCATACCTATCAGTTTAGAGATCACAGAATAAGAATAAATTTGCTAAAGAAGTTTAAACAAATGCTTGCCAATGACATAATATAAAATACACATTCTTACTCACAGAAGATTAATTTTAGCTTAAAATTTAAAATATATACTTAAAAGTAGTTTTTAGGAAACCATAGCTACTACTATTAAATATACCATTTATTCTTAGAAACAAATTAAATAGACCACAATCTGATTACATTTTATACACCTAATTCCTATAATGCAACTTTCAAACATCAGGTTATATTCACTTTTAAGATATTTACAGCTTAATAATTTAAATGATTTATTCAATTGTTGTTTATACTTTCACTCCACTTAGACCACGGGAGATTATCACAGTGGTCCTGGTTAAGTCAAATAGTAATTACAGAGCTTTCAGTTTAGAGGCAAGATTATTTTAAATTACTCAATATAGCACTTAAGGTACCACACATATATGATTATGTTGCTCATTAATGGTTATTGAAAGCAAAAGTGTAATTTTAATGATAGCTACCTATTTTTCTTTGCACATTTTATAGCTGACTGACTACTCAAAAATGTTGGTTCTCTTCAAAATCTTTGCAGCTGCACCCAAAGTGTTTAGAAGAATGAGAATTGGTCTGAGCTCACTTACTGAACTTTTAAGTCTAATCTTTTTTTCAAAATACACTTTCAGGTTTTGGGGGTTTCTTTTCATTAAACAAAAACCCTAAAATGGATTACAGCATTTGAAAATGTTGCCAAATTTTATAGAAGAAAATAATCCAAAACACTTAAATGTTTAAGATCAATCTAGTTGAGTACTCTGTTAATTCTTTGAAGACATGGGTACTGTAAGATGACTCATGCAACATACTTCATTTGCTTTTTAAAAAAATTAATGGTATTATCATAAATAAACTAAAAAGATTTAAGGAAAATTAGTCTCTCCCTGTCTTGCTAAATGAAAATTTCCTACAACACATGTTATTTAACAGCTTGCAGACATTTCCTGTAAAACGTTCCACAATCAGCACAGAATAAGTACTACATCATACATTTAAAATATAAGCTTTCTTTGTCTTTAAAACTAAAGATCATGATTACTTAAATACATAAAATCTCACCAATGGAATATTTCTTGCCCTCTGCTTATATTTATCATAATAAATAATATAAAATACTTCAAATAATTAAGAGATTTTCAAGTTTTTTAAACACCAAAGTTTTATCATCAAAATACATCACAAAAGTTTTCATTTTATACCTGTATGGAAATGAATATATCACATTAAATATAACCCTCAAAGGACTGTAATAAGGAAAAACAGCAGCTTTTCTTTCTCAGAAACATACCAAATAAGGAGTACAGTTGTTTCTCACAACAATATTAGAGAAAAGATTTCAGAGTTTGCTGTATGGGAAAAAGGCTATAAAGTTTTGAAGTGGGAAAAACTGCTTTGTTCCTTCAGTCCTCTAGATGAAATTAATTATAGCAAATGTTTATGAAAACATCTGTTCCTTACAGTTATAAATTCTTAATTTTAGTATGGACGATTCCAGACTCTTACTTTGGAAGGTAACTGACAACTGAAAGGTTTACCAAGGAACAGACAGAATTTGTAATTCTGGAAAATGGTATATACAGTGTGCTATACCTGGTAGAGATTTTCATTTGTGTGAAACACTTGGAGGGGCTTAAAACTGGTAACCATGAGAGATCAAAGACAAACAGAAAGGCTCATTTTTCATTTAAGCTGTTATACAACAAAAACATATCTGTATCACAAGAAAAGACCAACTAAGAATTAAAAACAAATCCTACTTCACTATCAACCTAATTTGGAGGTAAGTATAACAAAGTATTAATTTTATCAGGACTTTAGTAAGTCTAATGCCAATACAGCCATGGGAAAGCATATGTAGTGTTCCTCAAAAATAACAACAGAGGGTGCAAGAGAGTTTAATATGATGTTTTTAGTTGCTGTTCTGATTCCTGAACTAAGTTGTCAGGTAGCTGTAACTGTAACAAGGATACATAGGTTGTTTTCAGACTTTCCCTCTCTCTCTCTCCCAAACAAACACACAAACACACGCGCACACACACACACGCACACACGCAAAAATACATTTTTAAAGTAATCTCACACAAAGGCCTTTAAAAACCAAACAGCACAAATACTTAAATATGTTAACAGAGTTCCTTTCATTTGCTTGAAAAGTAATTTAACAATAGAGTAAATTTTAAAAATACGATTGTGACTTTAAAGGTATTCCAATATTTAATGTAAACTAAGCCAGTAAAATAAAATGGATGTGTTTACTGAGTAAATCTTACATAAATACATAAATTATAAACAATATATAACCTACGAATTTTGTATGTCGCTATATGCATGTGTAAGACTGTACAACATATATATTTGTAGGAATGGTTCATCAATTATCGGTGACCATTACAGTTTGAAATTTACATAACACCTTCATTTCTCATTAATTGGTAACTTTGTGAAATGAGTTCATAACATTCATAATTAAAATAAGTTGGCTGATTTGAAAAAATATGCTCATAGTTACATTGTTTTTAATGAGAATACAAAGAGCATAGTATTTTCCATTAGTAATTCCTAACATATATGTATCTAACTTATTAAAACAATAATATGTATAACGGTGACTTAAATAGGATAAATTAAATTTGGACTCCTTTTCTAGCTTTTACTGTAGTCATGTTTAGCTAAGAGCATTTACAGTATCTATCTGTGCACTGTTGAAACCATGCTGAACAAAGGTTTACAGTAGATTTCCAGAGTGCTTTTTATGCACAAATATCTGCTTTATAAGGGGGGATGAAGATTTTAAACGAGGCTAGGTTAAAAACAACCAGAATAATGCTGTAAGTAAGCACACCTACTCAACTGTGCCTTCTTCAGTTTACATGTAAAAAAAATCAAGTTTTAGAGGATCACATGGTACTAAGTATGAATTCTGAAAAATATTACATAAGTTTTAAAAAGGCTGATCTCTGAATTGTTAGAGAAATGTCATCATGTATGTGTGATGAATTATTAATAGTAAGGGGAAAATACTTGGTTCAAACTTAAGTTGAAAGCCAACTTAAGGGTAGCCACATTTTAGTTGTGATAGGATAATATGGCATAAATGAATAGGGTAAACACCTAAAACCTTGTGTGTCTTTTAAATGAATGAGGATTACTACTGAAATGTTTCAGTTAAATCTGAAATTCCATTCAAAGTGAAAGATTCAAAAAAAATCTATAAATTACGCATATTCATGCATTGACACAGTTAAGGCAAAGCATAATAACTCAGCATCATCAATGAAAACAGTAGCCGCAAAGGATATTACCTCATTTCAGGAATGAGGTAAACAACAGGCTCTGTAGGCTAACTATTTATGCTAAAAATCTAGGACCACTCATTAGGTTTAAGAGCCAGTGCTCAAGTAAATACAGGAAATTTGTTATTTAATAATTTTCCATTTTCTCTATCATTGTTAATTTATCTACATTCTAATGATTTAATGGCCATATTTAGTTCTCTACATAATATTTTCAAATTATTAACTTACATAATGAAACTCAGATGTAAAACAAATACATAGGAACTATTTTAAATAAATAACATTTCAAGTGCACAATTTTAATTTAAGAAGATAATACTTCTGCTATTCTTGTTAAATATTGAACAGAATTCTTTTTAAAAAGAAAGCAGAATGACATCAGCAGAGTGGCAGAAGATCCAACTCCAAGTTCTCATCCTCCCACAGAAACGTCGAAAAACTAGAACTGTCGGAACCAACTTTGTAATGACTCTGAAAAACAGTCAAAGATTTACAAGAACCAAGTGAACAATGAGACAAGAAAAAGGCAATTGGAAAGCTCTGTGGGGTTTTTACTTGCCTGTTCTACCATCTCCCTAGATCAGCACAGTCTTGAAGAAGTAAGCTAGTTCCCAGTGTAAGTAAGAAAGAAGTAAGCTAGTTCCCAGGAGAATAGTACCTGGTTCTGGAGGGAGCAGAGAAGACCATATTTTCAAAGTATTGTGTAAATCAATTCTAACTTGTTAGGAGCTACCTGAAGAACTGACATAAGATGTTCATCTCTTTTGCATCTAAGTAAAAAAAAGGGGAAAAAAATGGTGGGCTTTGCCCTTGTACCCACTGCAAGTCAAATTAAGAGCCAGCGGATGCCTGGGGCAAAAGAATACAATCAAAACATAAAACAGACCACCTAAGGCCTGGGAGAAAAAGCTAGCAGAGAGTTTCTTTGAGAAATTAGGACATTCAAAAGCACCTGGGTATGCAGGGGAATGCAGAACACTATGCACATACCCAGGGCAAGATGCATAATGACACAGAAACTGAGAAAACCATTAAGTTTCCACCTGAAGCTGACCACTAGGAAGAATGCAAGCCTGGCTAAATGATGAAGGATTGCTGCAGCAGAGACAATCTGAAAAGATAAGCAGAGGTTCAGGGTTTTGTTGCTCTTCTTAGCTCCTGGCATTCAGAATATCTCTGTTAAAATCCTAGCTGAACACAACCTAAGAAATAAAGACTTCAATGACTATGTATGTCAAACAATAAGTCTTTGCAAAAATAAAAAATATTTCAGGAGACTAAGTAAACAAATGGACTGAAATGGTCTTCAAGAATATAGAAAATAACAAACCCACGAGAAGGGGAGAATCTGATTTCTGGAGTAAACAATATAATATTTAAATATCAAGTTGTCAAAAACAACAAAATCTTGAAGCATACAAAGAAACAGGAAGCATGGCTCGTCAAAGGAATGAAAATAAATTGACAGAAACTATCCTTCAGAAATAACTGGATTAGAAAAAGATTTTGAAACAACTGTCTTAAGGATGTTCAAAGAGCAAAAGGAAAACATAGACCAAAAAAGGAAAGAAATCATGTAGAGAATAAATCAACAAAATGACATCAATAGAGAGGGAGAAATAATAAAAGGAAACAGAATTTCTGGAACTGAAAAATGCAATAACTGAATTGAAAAATTCACTTGAGGGGCTCAACCACAGGTGTGAGCAGGCAAAACACAAAAATAACAAAGCTGAACGTATGACAATTGACATTATGGAGTCTGAGGAGCAAAAACAGGAAAAAAGTGAAGAAAAGTGAGCATACCCTAAGAAACCTGTATGACACCATCACTCACAGCAACATATGCATTATGAGAGTCTGAGAAATAGAAGAAAGAGGCAGAAAGAATATTTGAAGAAATAATGGCCAAAAACTTCCGAAATTTGATGAAAGACAAATATCTACAAATCCAAGAAGTTCAATTAACTCTAGGTAGGATTAACTCAGAGACTCACACCAAGACACATTATAAGCAAACTGTTCTAAGACAAAAACAAAGAGAGAATCCTGAAAGATACAACAGAAAATTACTTTGTCACAACAGAGAATCCTCAGTAAGATTGACAGATGATTTCTCATCAGAAAACAGGCAGGCCAAAAGAGTGGGATGATATGTATATATAGATATGTATCTATCTATATCTATATATAAAGTGCTTTAAAAAAAGGCTATCAACCAAGAATTTTATATCTAGCAAAATATTCCTTTGAAAATGTGTGAGAAGTTAAGACATTCCTAGAAACACAAAAGCTGAAACTAGACATACCATAAAAGAAAGGCTAATGGCAGTCTTTCAGGTTGAAAGGAAAGAATACCACACAATAACTCAAAGCCATGGGAAGAAATAAAGATCTCTGGTAAAGGTGAATATGTGAGCAAACATAAAGCCAGCCTTGTTATATTTAAGGTTTGTGATGCCACCCTTTGTTTCCTACAGGATATAAAAACAAATGGATAAAAATAATTATAAGTTAATACAACTGAGCAACAATGTATAAAAATGTAACTTATGACACAACATTAAAAGGGAAAAAGAGCAGTATAGGAGCACATATTTTGTATGCTATAAAATTAAGTTTGGTTATCGACTTGAAGTAGATTGTTAAAAATTTAGGATTTAAATTTTATCATTTAATCCCTATGATAACCACAAAGAAGAGATCTAAAATTTACACAACAGGAATGAGAAGGGATCCAAAATGGTCACTACAGAACAAAAACAGAAAAACACAACCAAACACAAGAAAAAGCAGTAATGGAGGAAATGAGGAGAAATAAGGTATAAAACATATAGAAAACAACAGCATCATGGCAGAAGTCAATTCTTTCTTATCAGTAGTTAACTTAAATGTAAATGGATTAAAGTTTCAATCAAAAGGCAGAGATCAGGGCTTCCCTGGTGGCGCAGTGGTTGAGAATCCGCCTGCCGATGCAGGGGATGCGGGTTCGTGCCCCGGTCCGGGAAGATCGCACATGCCGCAGAGTGGCTGGGCCCGTGAGCCATGGCCACTGAGCCTGCACGTCCAGAGCCTCTGCTCTGCAATGGGAGAGGCCACAACAGTGAGAGGCCTGTGTACCGCCAAAAAAAAAAAGGCAGAGATCAGCAAAAATGGATTAAAAAAAAAAACCATGATGCAACTGTATTTTGTCTACAAGAGACTCATTTAAGAACCAAAGTAAAAGTATGGAAAAGAAAATAACCAAAAAAAGAGATACTTGGCTATACCAATATTAGACAAAATAGACTTTAAGTCAAAAACTGCTACAACAAAGAAGGATATTATATATTGATAAAGGGGGCAAACCATGAAGAAGATATAACAATTACAAACATATGCACCAAACAATAGAACATGAAAATATATGAAGCAAACATTGACAGAATTGAAGGGAGGAACAGACAGTTCTACAATGAAAATTGACAGAATGTCTAGACAGAAGATCAGTAAGGAAACAGAGGACTCAAACAAGATTGTAAACCAAGTAGACCTAACAGACATAAAACACTAGCCAACAACAGAATATACAATCTTCTCAAGTGCACATGGAACACTGTCCAGGACATACCATATGTTAAGCCATAAAACAAGTCTCGATATATTTAAAAAGACTGAAATCATACAAAGTATCTTTTCTGACTACAAAGGAACAAAGCTAGAAGTCAATTACTGAAGGAAAATGGGAAAATTCTCAAGTATAGTAAATGCAAATATGTGTGTCTATAGATGGAAAGACAGAAAAACAGGTAAGTATGTACGTAGGGTCTGTATGAACACACAGTGGTTGTAAATTTTAAGAAAAAAAAAAATGCTGATGATGATCTTTGATTAAACTTTATAGTAATTTCCAGGAAAGAAAACACTTAACGCATTGGTAAAATTAAACTACCCTGTTCAATTTAATGAAATTATAAAGTAGAGGTATTAGAGCCTCATGATTAAAAGCTAAGGCTCAGGCAAGACAGACCTGAGTACGTGCTCCACCATTTACTTTCCCTCTGACTTAACTGTTCAATATTTCAGTTTCCTCATCTGTAAAATGAAGATAACAGTTTCTACCACAAAGTGTGGTTATGAAGATTAGATAAGTGCAAATAAAGAGCTTAGTATAGCATGTAGCACAATGTAAGTTCCTTGATAAATGTTAGCTATTAATTTATGAATGTTTTAATCAGTGTATGTGTTTAAAATACTGTACCCAGTAAAGGAATAAAAGTAGAAGTCTATTGGTGCTATGTAAAGAGAATAAACTTATTCATAATTTAAATAACTGAAAATTGTAACTCTTCTTAGCAATTAAAAGGCATTATTTCTACATTGCTTTTTTTTTTTTTTTTGGCCCACACTGCGCGGCTTGTGTGAGTTTAGTTCCCCAACCAGGGATCAAACAGGGGCCCCTGGCAGTGAGAGCATGGAGTCCTAACCACTGGACAGCCAGGGAATTCCCTAAAAAGCACTATTTCTAATAAAATTTATAATTAACGAAAGTTTATTCCATGAATTATACAACTCTGTGCAAGATTTGTGGTATACTTTAATATCCTTTCTGATGATGATATCAAACATTGAATATTATATAAAGAAAGCGAGCGGGAAAATAGTAAAATTAAATAAAATCAGAGCCTTGAAATATAAAGCTATCTAATCCATGAGCTGAATATATATGTTTCGTGGTATTGATAAAATGTAGATAAAGAACTAAAACTACAGTCAATCTAGTAATAAACTAAAACTATCACATATAGGATAGTATACAATATTACACATGCATCAGAATAAAACAAGCCTTAAGAAGAATTCATTAAGGATTCTGAGACTGAATGGAAACAAGGTCTAATTCCAAAAATAATCACAAATATAACTACCCAACTTAAGTTCACAAATGCAAATATTTCTATTTATTTTCATTGTCATTACTGGACATATTGCTGTCTCTCCAGGCATTCCATAGACTTAAAGCTGCTTGATGTCTCAGAAAAAAAAAAAAGCAGACCAGGAATCAATCAAGTAAAGAGAATTCCAATGCAAAATTAACCTCTCTGGGTCCTACCATCCACATCTACAACAGAGAAGGGCAGGACCAGATCAGACCAAGTTCATGAACATGCTGATCATCCAAATCACCTGGGGACAGGTATTTAGGGTGTGTGTGTGTGTGCGTGTGCACGCATGTGGCGTGCTTGTGGGAGAGAAAGAGATTGAAAAAAAGGATGAGATTGAGACAACCGTGGGTGTGGTCCAGGATCCTCTACTTTTAAAGGGTTTCCTAGATTTTTGTGATGATCCAAAAGTCTTTCCTAGTACGAAACGATAAACTTCTACTGTGCTAAAAGTGACAGTCTCTTTGTAGAAGGCAATTTAATTTGCCCCAGACAGGGAAAGTGCCTCATGTATCATCATTTACTATGAGCTATCAATGAGGCACAAGATTTGGTCACATCTTCCAGCAGTAGTAGAGGACTGTTTTGAGCTATGCCAATTCTGCACATTATCCTATATGATCAGTTGCATGTACTGATTATTGGGGGAGGGTGCACAATGGAGCTGCCCAGCAGAACACTGCTATTGGCCTGTGTGGTCCTCCTGTGGACCACCTGGGCTTCAAAAGCACCTTCCTACGAAAGAGTTACATAAGGCCAATGCTATAATTTAGACAATTACAAATAAGTAGATAAACAGCAAAATAGATTTTAAAAAGAGCTTCCTTAGAAGTAAATGTTTTGACAAAGAATATTTGAAAATATTACTCCAAGTTTAAAACTTGGAGAAAAAGTATCAAGGCCAAAGACGATTATTATATAGTTTGCCCTTTGCTACAATTTTCCTTAACAAAAATACAAATAATGACTTGGTTTAAATTTTGACTGACATTTTTAGATTTTCTACTAGTCTTACACAAGTTTCAATGAAATACCCCCCAACCACAAAAACAACAAACAAACAAAAACACACAGTAGCTTTTCAAAGATAATCTAACTAAGACCTAGGGAATTCTAAACCTGACATCAAATTACATGTTCAGTGCCTAAATAACATAGCAGAAGTCATATACATATTATCTGCTAGATAAAAGAGTACATCTGCTATTGAAATCCTATTTCATTTTCTATAAATCTTTCAAACAATATTAATTATTCTTTTCTTCAGTGTATAAAAAAAGGAAGTATCTTTTTCTACAAAACAGATTCCTTTGAGCAATTCTCATTTTCACTACTGATTATAATCAACGCTAGAACCTTTAAGATTGTTTGACATCAAGGGGACATAAAATGTAAAGACACCATTAACCTCAAGTACTTAACTTTGGATAGTTAATATCAGATATCCCCCTTTTTGGTATAAAAAACTAAAGTGGGACTATTTGAAGGATATAAATTACCATCCATGAACTAGGGTAAATCATTCTATTAATGTCTTTTAAATGACAGCTAACTGAACAAGGCCTTATATCAAAGATCTACTTAAAAAGCATAAAGGGGGTTTTAACTATAAAGTCCCAAAGCTCAGATGAAGAACCAAGGGTAAATATTCTCAAACCTATCTTTAGTTTTAAAAACAATTTACTAAACTAATTACCTTAAATATAGTAATCTAAAATTCTCAAAATATCAAAAATTTTCAAGTGTTTACCATTTCCTTCAAATAAAAAAATTTGAAAAATATTTTAATTGATCTATAAAAATGTTTTATTTCACAAAATATTTTTGTTTTGACATTAAAGAACTATACTAAAATACAATTTTTAAAGAAAAATTCTAAATATACAAACTGATTTCTATTTATCATTTTATGATAAAGTCTAATTTATTTATTAGTGGAGATGATTTTTTAAACCTAATAATAACTAGTTTTAAAATGGTGACACCTGGGCTTCCCTGGTGGCGCAGTGGTTGAGAATCTGCCTGCCAATGCAGACGACACAGGTTCGAGCCCTGGTCTGGGAAGATCCCACATGCCATGGAGCAACTGGGCCCGTGAGCCACAATTACTGAGCCTGCGCGTCTGGAGCCTGTGCTCCGCAACAACAGAGGCCGCGATAGTGAGAGGCCTGCGCACCGCGATGAAGAGTGACCCCCACTTGCCACAACTAGAGAAAAGCCCATGCACAGAAATGAAGACCCAACACAGCCATAAATAAATAAATTAATTAATTAATTAATTAAAAAAAAAAAAAAAATGGTGACACCTTTAAATTTGCTAGTAAATGTGTAACATACTAAATTCAACTATCCTTGTAGAGTATTAAAAATATCATTCAAAGTAGTTATTTATTGATCACTTTATCTAAACTAACAAATAGTTACCTAGACAAATGGTAAATGCGCCTAATTAATAAATGCATTTGTGTACTAATTCAAACTTCTAGTCATGCACCTGGATCACATGATAGCTTTTCTACTTTTAAAAATTCTTTCAACAATCACCAGTTAAGCACCTCCTATGTTTTAGTACTAGTGATACAGTGTAAAACAAAGGTCAAAACCCATCCCTGACATCCTGGAATTTGTTGAAAGTTCAGCAGAGAAAGACAGTCAAATCAATGTACAATGACAACTTTCAAAACTGTTACAGAATAAAGTCACACAGCCTACTGTAAAATAACATATGAGAGAGGAGGAGGTCCCTGGCCCAAAGGAGCATGGAGAGCACCCCACTTGGGATCTGCATGCGCCAAGAGTCTTTAAAGGTCACGCTAAGAATTTTGGTCCAGATGAACAGGAAGTCAGTGAAAGAGGGTTTAAGCAGAAGTAGAACCATGATGAAGCCTTTTAAAAGATCACTTGAACTAGGGAGGAAGCAATTAGAGTGCAGGTGTAGGGGGAAGAGTGGATGGAGCAAGACTAAGAAGGCTGCATACTCCAAGGTGAAAAATGATGACAGAACAGTCATATTGATGATACTGTTTTCATATGATCTTAGGTACAGTAATTTACCATTTTTAAAACTCATTGCTATTATTTGCTGTGAGGCTACTACGTGCCAGGCACTGTTCTTGGACATGGAAGTACCATAGTGAACAAAACAGAACCAAGTGTGTGTGTGGGTGCAGGGGGAAAAAAACCAAGAAAATAAATTTTATAACAAATAAATTCAGATAATCATAAAAGCTTAAAAACAAAATACAACAGATTAATGTGACATCCAGTGACTGGGAGAGGGTGTTCTCTGCAGGGAGAGGTAATATCCAATGAGATTCTAGTTATAAGGGAAAAATTAGCCATGCAAGGGACGTACAGCAGAAGCTGGCTTTTAGAAAAGATAAAGAAAAAAAAAAAGGCCATGGTGGCTGGAAGGCTAGGAGTAGAGTAGCATGAGATGAGATCTGTGTGACAAGGAGGGGCCAGAGAACTTGGGGTTTTATAGGAAGGAAGTCTAGATTTTACACGTATAATGAGAAGCCATCATAAAGTTTCAAAATGATGAAAAAGATTACCTACTTCAGGTTTGGAAATCATTATTTTAGCTGCTATGTGAAAATTAGATTGAACAGGGAGGGGCAAGACGGAGGCTAAGAGATCAGTTGGGATCTGGATCAGAGAGACAATTGTATACTTAATTTTAAGATAGTCTAAATGAGGATTTGAAAATTGAAATCCTTTAAAATAATTTGAAATTATTTCCATGGTGGAAAAATAAATAATTGTGTTCCTAATATTTTATTTCCATATACAACTATCTGAATTTGATTATTAATAAATTTATTTATTTTTATATGCTGCTTTCTATATAGATTAGTAATTAATCTGGTTTCTAAATAAGACTGACATCTGAATCACAAAAAAAAAAAAAGAGAGAGAGAGAAAAGAAACAGTAAAATAGCACATTATAGATTATTAATAGGATTTCCAATACCATCCAACAAGGAGGACCACTGCAAGCCTCTCTCTCCCACTGATTACAACTAAAAACTCTGGGCAAAGTACAAAAAGCAACTTCTTGAGGAATCTGAATAGTAAATAATAGCAGACACACTGGATAGCAGAGTCAAAGATACAGTGGTGGTGAGTGTTCTGTTTGGTTTTTGTTTTTCCTCCTTTTATATCCTAACTTTGAGCTCAAGTCAGGCTGAATCTGAGAACTAAATGCCGGGGTATGAAGAGCAAAAACTCCAATCCCATTTTTCTGGGACTGGGAAAAGAATCTTTTCCCCGTTGTTCACTTCCAACCTTACTACAAAACCAAGACTAATCATAGAACTATACTGCCACCATGGGTGGGTGACAGCAGTGGGGAAGAAAGCTATCTTTCATAATAGAAAACTAGGAAAATGGGGCCTCTGTTGTGTGAACATTGAGTGGGGAATCCCCATTATGTTTTCTTTCTCTTCCTCTTATCAATTTGCCACGAAAGCAGGCCCATTCACGTGGATCTGTATGACAGCACAAGAGGCAAAAGCTCTGATAAAACAAGCCAGAGAATGTACAGTTAGTCTCAAAAAGAAAGCCTTGGACAAGGGGATTCTCTAATTCAGTGTATGAACTGACACAAACCCTGGGTTCACCCCTAAGATGTATATGTTCAAAACGTACTCAAAACACAGCAAAAGCTGTGAGAACTGACCTATGATATAAACCATCGCCAAAGTCCCAGATTAAAACCCCAAGAGTCACATACAAGGTGCAGACTCAAAAAGCATAGAAAGGACTTTGAAAACTGAACTGACACTGGAACTAACACCCACAGAAAGTGAACTGGAATTTGTAGGTTGAACCTAATTGCAATGACTGCCGGTGAAAAGAAAAGGAAAAGAAAGCAAAAAGGAAAGAAAGAAGGAGAGGGGAAAGAAAAGAGAGAGACAGGAAAGGAAAGATTCCTCCAGTGGATTCAATGAGATCTAGAGTTTCAAAGCAAAATACTCAAAATGTTCAGGATACAATATAAAATTACTTGATACACCCAAGAATCAGGAAAATCTGGCCAACTCTTAAGGTATAATACAATCAACACACATCAACCCTGAGATGACCCAAATGTAGGAATCAACAAAGATTTGAAGAAGCCATTATCACTTTTCTCCAAGAACCAATAGTGCACACTCTTGAAATGAATGGAAAGACAGAACTTCACAGTATGAAAAAAACACTATTAAAAAAAATCAAATTAAACTGTTAAAGCTATAAAGTACAGTATGTGAAATAAAAAAAAAAATATTTCACTAGGTGCACTCAGTAACAACATGGAGTTGACAGAGGAACAAGTCAGTGAACTAGAAGGTAGATCAAAGTAAGTTATAGAATCTGAAGAAGTGAAAGATAAAAGAAAAAAATAGGGACTTCCCTGGTGGCACAGTGGTTAAGAATCTGCCTGCCAATGCAGGGGACATGGGCTCAATCCCTGGTCAGGGAAGACCCCCACATGCCATGGAGCAACTAAGCCCGTGTGCCACAGCTACTGAGCCTGTGCTCTAGAGCCCGTGAGCCACAACTACTGAGCCCACGAGCCACAACTATTGAGCCCACATACCGCAACTACTGAAGCCTGCGCACTCTAGGGCCTACGTGCCACAACTACTGAGCCCACGTGCTGCAACTACTGAAGCCTGTGTGCCTAGAGCCCATGTTCCACAAGAGAAGTCACCTCAATGAGAAGCCCATGCATGCGAAGAGTAGCCCCCGCTTGCTGCAGCTAGAGAAAGCCTGTGCACAGCAACGAAGACCCAATGCAGCCAAAAAAAAATTAGAAAGTAAGAAATAAATAAAATAAAATGAACAGAACCTCAGGGAACTGTGGGGCAACACAAACTCCTGGTAAATTTTTGACATTAAACCATTTTAAAAAACATTATCAGAATCATATTATATAAATTATCACTATAACTATCTTTCATTAGTTGTATTCAAATATAGTTTCATCATAAAGAATGCAAAGATTATCTAAATAAAAAGTGAGATTATAATAGAATAAGGAAATTAATTTGATCCATTCTAGAATTCACTTATCTTTCATTTCTTGGATATATTTTATTTTTCCATTGTAAAAGAAATACATATATTATACATTAAAAACTTGTACATTGGGAATAAATTATTCAGACAAAACTAACCAAATAAAAAAAAGAAAACGATTTTGAAAAAAGAAAGAAAAAAAAGAGAAAAGGAAAACCAACCTACAATATAATTACATGGCAAAAATATTTTTCTGTCTTCTATAAAATTAAAAACACACTACATAAACAACTTTGGGTTCTATTATTTCATGTATTTTAAGTATAAGAATATCTGCCATGTTATTTTAAAAGTGTTTTACAACAAAATTTTAAATGAGTGCATAATGCAGCTATTAATTAATGTTCTATAATTTATTTAACCAATATTCTATCAATATTTTCATATTTAAAATAGCTGTTCCTATATAACATTATAAGTATCGTGTATAAATCTTTCCCTGGCTGCCTTAAGATAAAAAAATAAATTGGTTTACTGAAAGGTACTTTTAAAATTATAAAATTAATAGAAATTGATAAAAATTACAAACATGATTATTATGGAAAACTTTCAAATGCAGAGTCATACAAGGAAGAAAATTAAAAGTCATACATAATTCCACTGCTGTTAGTATTCTGACATATTTCCTCAATTTTTAAAAGAAATTCACTATATATATTCTATAATTTGAATATAATAGTATGTTTTAATACTATCTTAAAATGACTTTCAATGGCTGCACAGAATTTTAAACAATAGCTGATCTTTATGGCATAGGCCAAAATAACTATAAACCACTAATAAATAAATATATTCCTACTGCTGTTCACCCTAAAGCATCCTATACAGAACTGTCCATGTAAGAAATAATTTGAAAGTCAATGCCTGAAAGATGAGCATCTGCATTTTGTGAACCTAGATTTAGTTATTAAAGAATACTGATTGTTCCCCCAAATCTATTTTCCCCTTTTCCTTGGGCATATGGCAACCCAGTTACAGAATACATTTCAGAGCTTCTTTATTCCTGGATGCAGCCCTGTATGCACAAGGGATAACGGAAAATTCTATTTCAACTGTTTAAAAATATCCTGATGTCTTCCTTTTTTTCCCATGGACTAGAACATGGGAAAAAAATAACCAAGGCTAATTCAAGCCCAAAGAGTAGCTATTACCTAAGAGATGAGAAGATGTCAAGTATTGGTAATGATGTGGAGAAACTACAGCCCTCATACATTGCTGGTAGGAATGTAAAACAATGCAGCCACTTCAGAAAAGAGTATGGCAATTTCATCAAAAGTTAAACATAAATTTAACATATGACCCAGCAATTCTTCTCCTAGGAATCTATCCAAGGGAAATGAATATATATGTCTACATGAAAATCTATGTTCAAATGTTTATAGCAGCATTGTTTGTAATAGCCCCAAATAAGAAATGATATAAATGTCTTTCAACCATTGAATAAATACAAAATGTGGTATATCCATACAATGAAATACTATTCAGCAATAAAAACGGAACAAAATATTGATATATGCTACAACGTGGTTGGACCCCAAAAACATTAAGTGAAATACGCCGGACACAATGACAGGTAATGACCCTCTTTACTCCTAATAATAATCCTTGTTCTGATGTCTACTTAGTCTAATATTAACAGTTACTGCGGCTTTCCTTTGTGTAGTGTTTTCATGGTATAACTTTCTGTATCCTTTTATTTTTGACATTTCTATCTCACTTGTACTAGTTTTCTATTATTGTTATAATACATTATCACAAGCTTAGCAGATTAAAACAACACAAATACATTATCTAACAGTTCTGTAGGTCAGAATTCTAAAACAGGTCCTCACTGAGCTAAAATTAAGGTGTGAGCAGGGCTGTGTATCTTATTGGAGGTTCTTGGGAAGAATCTGTTTCCTTGCTCATTCAGGTGTTCAGAGAATTCGGTTCCTCAACATATAACCATAAAAACATCTGCAAAATTCTTCTTGCCATGTAAGGTAACACATTCACAGGTTCTGGAGGTTAGGGTATAAAAATATTTGGGAGGGAGGCATTATTCAGCCTGCTACACCATTTTATTTAAAGTATCTTGGGACTTCCCTGGTGGTCCAGTGGCTAAGACTCTGCACTCCCAATGAAGGGGGCCTGGGTTCGATCCCTGGTCAGGGAACTAGATCCAGCATGCTGCAACCAAGAGCCTGCATGCTGCAACTAAAAGATCCTGCATGCCTCAACTAAAGATCCTGCATGCCTCCACTAAGACCTGGTGCAGCTAAATAAATAAAAATAAATAAATAAATATTAAAAAAAATTAAGTATCTCGTAGATAGCAAATAACTGCTTCTTTTTTTTTTAACATCTTTATTGGGATATAATTGCTTTACAATGGTGTGTTAGTTTCTGCTTTATAACAAAGTGAATCAGTTATACATATACATATGTTCCCATATCTCTTCCCTCTTGCATCTCCCTCCCTCCCACAGTCCCTGTCCCACCCCTCCAGGGGGTCACAAAGCACCCAGCCAATATCCCTGTGCCATGCGGCTGCTTCCCACTAGCTATCTACCTTACATTTGTTAGTGTATGTATGTCCATGCCTCTCTCTCGCCCTGTCACAGCTCACCCTTCCCCCTGCCCATATCCTCAAGTCCATTCTCCGGTAGGTCTGTGTCTTTATTCCTGTCTTACCCCTAGGTTCTTCATGACATTTTTTTTTCTTAAATTCCATATATATGTGTTAGCATACAGTATTTGTCTTTCTCTTTCTGACTTACTTCACTCTGTATGACAGACTCTAGATCCATCCACTTCACTACAAAACACTCAATTTCGTTTCTTCTTATGGCTGAGTAATATTCCATTGTGTATATGTGCCACACCTTCTTTATCCATTCATCCGATGATGGGCACTTAGGTTGTTTCCATCTCCGGGCTATTGTAAATAGAGCTGCAATGAACATTGTGGTACATGACTCTTTTTGCATTTTGGTTTTCTCAGGGTATATGCCCAGTAGTGGGATTGCTGGGTCATATGGTAGTTCTACTTGTAGTTTTTTAAGGAACCTCCATACTGTTCTCCATAGTGGCTGAACCAATTCACATTCCCAGCAGAAGTGCAAGAGTGTTCCCTCTACTCCACACCCTCTCCAGCATTTATTGTTTCTAGATTTTTTGATGATGGCCATTCTGACTGGTGTGAGGTGATATCTCATTGTAGTTTTGATTTGCATTTCTCTAATGATTAATGATGTTGAGCATTCTTTCATGTGTTTGTTGGCAGTCTGTATATCTTCTTTGGAGAAATGTCTATTTAGGTCTTCTGCCCACTTTTGGATTGGGTTGTTTGTTGTTTTGTTATTGAGCTACATGAGCTGCTTGTAAAGTTTGGAGATTAATCCTTTGTCAGTTGCTTCATTTGCAAATATTTTCTCCCATTCTGAGGGTTGTCTTTTGGTCTTGTTTATGGTTTCCTTTGCTGGGCAAAAGCTTTGCAGTTTCATTAGGTCCCATTTGTTTACTTTTGTTTTTATTTCCATTTCTCTAAGAGGTGGGTCAAAAAGGATATTGCTGTGATTTATGTCATGGAGTGTTCTGCCTATGTTTTCCTCTAAGAGTTTGAGAGTTTCTGGCCTTACATTTAGGTCTTTAATCCATTTTGAGCTTATTTTTGTGTATGGTGTTAGGGAGTGATCTAATCCCATACTTTTCCATGTACCTGTCCAGTTTTCCCAGCACCACTTATTGAAGAGGCTGTCCTTTCTCCACTGTACATTCCTGCCTCCTTTATCAAAGATAAGGTGACCATATGTGTGTGGGTTTATCTCTGGGCTTTCTATCCTGTTCCATTAATCTCTATTTCTGTTTTTGTGCCAGTACCATACTGTCTTGATTACTGTAGCTTTATAGTATAGTCTGAAGTTCAGGAAGCCTGATTCCTCCAGCTCCGTTTTTCGTTCACAAGATTGCTTTGGCTACTCGGGGTCTTTTGTGTTTCCATACATATTGTGAAAGCTTTTGTTCTAGTTCTGTGAAAAATACCAGTGGTAGTTTGATAGGGATTGCATTGAATCTGTAGATTGCTTTGGGAAGTAGAGTCATTTTCACAATGTTGATTCTTCCAATCCAAGAACATGGTATATCTCTCCATCTGTTTGTATCATCTTTAATTTCTTTCATCAGTGTCTTTTAATTTTCTGCATACAGGTCTTTTGTCTCCTTAGGTAGGTTTATTCCTAGATATTTTATTCTTTTTGTTGCAGTGGTAAATGGGAGTGTTTTCTTGATTTCACTTTCAGAATTTTTATCACTAGTATATAGGAATGCCAGAGATTTCTGTGCATTAATTTTGTATCCTGCTACTTTACCAAATTCATTGATTAGCTCTAGTAGTTTTCTGGTAGCATCTTTAGGATTCTTTATGTATAGTATCATGTCATCTGCAAACAGTGACAGCTTTACTTCTTCTTTTCCGATTTGGATTCCTTTTATTTCCTTTTCTTCTCTGATTGCTGTGGCTTAAACTTCCAAAACTATGTTGAATAAGAGTGGTGAGAGTGGGCAACCTTGTCATGTTCCTGATCTTAGTGGAAATGCTTTCAGTTTTTCGCCATTGACGATGATGTTGGCTGTGGGCTTGTCATATATGGCTTTTATTATGTTGAGGAAAGTTCCCTCTATGCCTACTTTCTGCAGGGTTTTTATCATAAATCGGTGTTGAATTTTGTCAAAAGCTTTCTCTGCATCTATTGAGATGATCATATGGTTTTTCTCCTTCAATTTGTTAATATGGTGTATCACATCGTTAGATTTGCGTATATTGAAGAATCCTTGCATTCCTGGAATAAACCCCACTTGATCATGGTGTATGATCCTTTTAATGTGCTGTTGGATTCTGTATGCTAGTATTTTGTTGAGGATTTTTGCATCTATGTTCATCAGTGATATTGGCCTGTAGTTTTCTTTCTTTGTGACATCCTTGTCTGGTTTTGGTGTCAAGGTGATGGTGGCCTCGTAGGAGGAATCTGGGAGTGTTCCTCCCTCTGCTATATTTTGGAAGAGTTTGAGAAGGATAGGTGTTAGCTCTTCTCTAAATGTTTGATAGAATTCACCTGTGAAGCCATCTGGTCCTGGGCTTTTGTTTGTTGGAAGATTTTTAATCACAGTTTCAATTTCAGCGCTTGTGACGGGCCTGTTCATATCTTCAATTTCTTCCTGATTCAATCTTGGCAGGTTGTGCATTTCTAAGAATTTGTCCATTTCTTACAGGTTGTCCATTTTATTGGCATAGAGTTGCTTGTAGTTATCTCTCATGATCTTTTTTATTTCTGCAGTGTCAGTTGTTACCTCTCCCTTTTCATTTCTAATTCTATTGATTTGAGTCTTCTCCCTTGTTTTCTTCATAAGTCTGGCTAATGGTTTATCTATTTTGTTTATCTCCTCAAAGAACCAATTTTAGTTTTATTGATCTTTGCTATCATTTCCTTCATTTCTTTTTCATTTATTTCTGACCTGATTTTTATGATTTCTTTCCTTCTGCTAACTTTGGGGGTTTTTTGTTCTTCTTTCTCTAATTGCTTTAGGTGCAAGGTTAGGTTGTTTATTCGAGATGTTTCCTGCTTCTTAAGGTGGGCTTGTGTTGCTATAAACTTCCCTCTTAGAACTGCTTTTGCTGCAACCCATAGGTTTTGGGTCGTTGTGTCTCCACTGTCATTTTTTTCTAGGTATTTCTTAATTTCCTCTTTGATTTCTTCAGTGATCACTTCGTTATTAAGTAGTGTATTGTTTAGCCTCCATGTGTTTGTATTTTTGACAGATCTTTTCCTGTAACTGATAGCTAGTCTCATGGCATTGTGGTCGGAAAAGATACTTGATACAATTTCAATTTTCTGAAATTCACCAAGGCTTGATTTGTGACCCAAGATATGATCTATCCTGGAGAATGTTCCATGAGCACTTGAGAAAAATGTGTACTCTGTTGTTTTTGGATGGAGTGTCCTATAAATATCAATTAAATCCTTCTTGCTTAATGTATCATTTAAAGCTTGTGTTTCCTTATTTATTTTCATTTTGGATGATCTGTCCATTGGTGAAAGTGGGGTGTTGAAGTCCCCTACTATGAATGTGTTACTGTCGATTTCCCCTTTTATGGCTGCTAGTTTTTGCCTTATGTATTGAGGTGCTCCTATGTTGGGTGCATAAATATTTACAATTGTTATATCTTCTTCTTGGATCGATCCCTTAATCATTATGTAGTGTCCTTCTTTGTCTCTTCTGATAGTCCTTATTTTAAAGTCTATTTTGTCTGATATGAGAATTGCTACTCCAGCTTTCTTTTGGTTTCCATTTGCATGGAATATCTTTTTCCATCCCCTTACTTTCAGTCTGTATGTGTCTCTAGGTCTGAAGTGGGTCTCTTGTAGACAGCATATATATGGGTCTTGTTTTTGTATCCATTCAGCCAATCTGTGTCTTTTGGTGGGAGCATTTAGTCCATTTACATTTAAGGTAATTATCGATATGTATGTTCCTATTCCCATTTTCTAAATTGTTTTGGGTTCGTTATTATAGGACTTTTCCTTCTCTTGTGTTTTTGCCTAGAGAAGTTCCTTTAGCATTTGTTGTAAAGCTGGTTTGGTGGTGCTGAACTCTCTCAGCTTTTGCTTGTCTGTAAAGGTTTTAATTTCTCCATCAATTCTGAGTGAGATCCTTGCTGGGTAGAGTAATCTTGGTTGCAGGTTTTTCTCCTTCATCACTTTCAGTATGTCCTGCCACTCCCTTCTGGCTTGTGGAGTTTCTGCTGAGAGATCAGCTGTTAACCTGATGGGGATTCCCTTGTGTGTTATTTGTTGTTTTTCCCTTGCTGCTTTTAATATGCTTTCTTTGTATTTAATTTTTGACAGCTTGATTAATATGTGTCTTGGTGTATTTCTCCTTGGATTTATCCTGTATGGGACTCTCTGTGCTTCCTGGACTTGATTAACGATTTCCTTTCCCATATTAGGGAAGTTTTCAACTATAATCTCTTCAAATATTTTCTCAGTCCCTTTCTTTTTCTCTTCTTCTTCTGGAACCCCTATAATTCGAATGTTGGTGCGTTTAATGTTGTCCCAGAGGTCTCTGAGACTGTCCTCAGTTCTTTTCATTCTTTTTTCTTTATTCTGCTCTGCAGTAGTTATTTCCACTATTTTATCTTCCAGGTCACTTATCTGTTCTTCTGCCTCAGTTATTCTGCTATTGATCCCATCTAGAGTCTTTTTCATTTCATTTATTGCATTGTTCATCACTGTTTGTTTCATCTTTATTTCTTCTAGGTCCTTGTTAAATGTTTCTTGCATTTTGTCCATTCTATTTCCAAGATTTTACATCATCTTTACTATCATTATTCTGAATTCTTTTTCAGGTAGACTGCCCATTTCCTCTTCATTTGTTAGATCTGGTGCATTTTTATCTTGCTCCTTCATCTGCTGTGTGTTTTTCTGTCTTCTCATTTTGCTTATCTTACTGTGTTTGGGGTCTCCTGTTTGCAGGCTGCAGGTTCATAGTTCCCATTGTTTTTGATGTCTTTCCCCAGTGGCTGAGGTTGGTTCAGTGGGTTGTGTAGGCTTCCTGGTGGAGGGGACTAGTTCCTGTGTTCTGGTGGATGAGACTGGTTCTTGTCTCACTAGTGGGCAGGTCCAAGTCTGCTGGTGTGTTTTGGGGTGTCTGTGGACTTATTATGATTTTGGGCAGCCTCTCTGCTAATGGGTGGGGTTGTGTTCCTGTCTTGCTAGTTGTTTGGCATAGGTTGTTCAGCACTGTAGCTTGCTGGTCGTTGAGTGAAGCTGGGTGCTGGTGTTGAGATGGAGATCTCTGGAAGATTTTCGCCATTTGATATTATGTGGAGCTGGGAGGTCTCTTGTTGACCAGGGTCCTGAAGTTGGCTCTCCCACCTCAGAGGCACAGCACTGACTCCTGGCTGCAGCACCAAGAGCCTTTCATCCACACGGCTCCTCAATTTGGGATGATTTGTTGTCTATTCATGTATTCCACAGATGCAGGGTCCATCAAGTTGACTGTGGAGCTTTAATCCGCTGCTTCTGAGGCTGCTGGGAGAGATTTCCCTTTCTCTTCTTTGTTCTCCCAGCTCCTGCTTCTTGTTTTTTAAAATCTTTTCTGACAATCTCTGCCTTTTAACTGCTGTGTTAAGACTGTACATATTAATGTGATTATTGATATGGATGAATTAAAATATAGCACCCAACTACTTGTTTTGTATCTGTTCTTGTTCCATCTATCCTTTATTTGTTTTTCCTCATTTTATGCTTTAAGTCGAGGATATTTTATGATTCCATTTGATCTCCTCTACTGAATTATTATTTATATTTCTGTATAACAGTTTTTAATGGATGTTCTAGAGCAGTGGTTGACAAACCCATGGCGTGGGCCAGCCAAATGTTTTTGTATATTAAATTTTACTGAAACAGAACCATGCCCATTTGTTTTTGTACTAAGGCTGCTTTCACACTACAGTGGAAGAGTTGAGTAGTTGAGAGAGAGGTCATAAAGCAAGCAAGCCTTAAATATATATTGTACTGTCCTTTAAGAAAGTGTTTCCTGACCCCTGCTCTAGACTTACAATACAGTATATACATATTTAATTAATCAGAGCTATCTTCAAACAACATTATATAGTCATGTGTAAAGTCACAACCTTACAACAGTATATTTCCAATTCTTCCCTCTCATCCTTTGTGCTACTGCTGTCATGTATTTCACTTTTATATATGCTGTAAACACAAAACATATTGATACTATTTTTGCTTTAGACACTCATATTTTAGAGCAATAAAAAAGAAAAAAAGTTTTACTTTCACTTATTCCACTTCCAATACTGTTTCTCTTCTTTGTATAGATCTCAGTGTCTTTGTCCTATCTGTTCCTTCTGCCTGACAACCGTCTTTTAGCATTTCTTATAGGGTTGGCTTGCTAATAAATTCCAATGGATTTTGCTTATCTGGAAAAGTCTTTATTTCTTCTTCATTTATTTCGAATATTTTTTCATCAGGTATAGATATTTGGTTTGAGAAGTTTTGTTTTTCCTTTCAGCACATTAAAGATGTTACTCCATGGTCTTCAGCTTGCATGATTTCTGAAGAGAGATTTGCTCTAATTCTTACCTTTTCTTATATCTGTCTGTAATATTTTTATATTAGTTTTCTATTATTGCTGTAACAATTTTTTTCCAGTTGCCTTTCATTATTTGTCTTTTGTTTTTATCAGTTTGAATATGATATGACTATGTTTTGAAATTACTTTTGTTTGTTTTCTGTATTTATTATGCTTTATGTTCTCTTAGCTTCTCGGATCTGCCATTTAGTGTCTGTCATTAATTTAGGGAAATTATCGATCATCATTTCTTCAAACATTTATGCTGAACCTCTCTTCTTCTGGGATTCCACTTACACGTACCATTTGATACTGTCTCATGGTTCTTGGGTGTTTTGTTTGTTTAATTCCTATT
This sequence comes from Lipotes vexillifer, assembly GCF_000442215.2. Lineage (NCBI taxonomy): Eukaryota > Metazoa > Chordata > Mammalia > Artiodactyla > Lipotidae > Lipotes > Lipotes vexillifer. The sequence goes on along the minus strand of NW_006798629.1, from coordinate 4,830,142 downwards.
TCTCTTTATGTTTCAATTTGAATTATTTCTATTGACATTTTCCAGCTTATTGATTCTTCTTTTATCTGTGTCAACTCTACTGATAACCCTTGTCATAGACATTCTCTATCTCTGTTGCTTTGTTTTATATTTCTAGGCTTTCAATTCAATTTGTTGAGATAATTTTCATCTCTGCTGAAATTAACCATGTGATCTTGCATGTTGACCTACTTTTCCACTAGAGCCTTTAACATATAATTCATAGTTATTTAAATTTCCTTGTGAGACAGTGCCAACATCTGTGTAATAATTGTATCTGACTGTGATGAGTACTTTGTCTCTTTTTTGAGTGTTTTTTTTTCCTTTGGGGGGGGTCCCCTGCCTTTTCATATTCTTTTTAACTTTTTGCTGAAGTTCTTATGTCCTACTGTTATCAGGTGTACAGTAGTAGAGACTAAGGTAGTTTTTATGCTTAGAAATGAGCACACACTTCCTTCTACTAGAACTTTAGCACAAGGGTTTGGGTTAACCTAATCAGGAGTTGAGCTAGGTTTGAATTTTGTAGTTGCAATTGTTACACTTGGGCACCACAGGCTGCAAATTCCTATACTGATACACCGTGTTAGGGATGGGGGATATAGTTTGCCAGATTTTTTTTTTTTTCATTCTCACAACTGCTCCATATTCAGTCTTAAATCTTTGTGATCCAGAAAGGTCTGTCTCTTGCAAGTTACTTAGAATTTGACAGTTATTATTCTGGCAGCAGGGAATGAACAATGGGGGAGAGTGTTCTTTGATCTTCTGATTAAGTCTTAGTCTTACGTGAGCACTGTGTCCCTAGGTCTCATGTGTATGCCTTCTCAGTGATCCTTCTCCTCACCTGGTATAGTTTTGGTTCCTGTACATATTCCTGCCCTTTCCCTAGGGGCTGAGGTTTATTTTTTTTTTCCCTGTTCCGAATCCCCAGCTACAAAGGGATTCACCAGTGCCCTAAGGCACTGCAGTTCTCCCAACAGAATATGGTTTTGTTCTGTAAGAGAAGAGAAGGAGAAGAGTCCAGATGGAGTATATTGCTCCTCTTGCTATGGCTGCTGTACTACCCCAGTTCTTCACCACAAAGGAAATTTTCTTTGTGTGGCTGATGGGGTTCAGGAGGAAAAATCCACACAAGAAAAACAGGCTCTCCTATTTTCGTGCCCCCCCACACCCCCCACCCCGGGCTTCACTTTTTCTCACCAGTATGCACTTGACCTCCACAATTCAACAATCATTTTAGTTGAACCCTTTCTATAGGTGTCTGGCTGCGTCATGCCATGGTTAGCACTTGCACCTTGCCTCCCTCTGCAAGAGAAAGGTGTTTGCCTCTCTCTAGATTCTGGACCAGTTCATTGGCTTGCAACTTCAGCTCTCAGTGGGTTCAAGAAAAGTAGTGAACCTGATGTCAGTCCAGCTTTTTATTGTTATAAGTTTGGAAATGATTTTTTCCAGCTTTCTACAACTCTGGTCAGAAAACTGAAATCATCCCAACTATTTCTATTTAATTCTACACATTATGATTTTCAAAGCTTACCATCATGACTTTCCACTAAGTTCACGCATTCAGCAAACGTCCACATAAAGCTTACTACATGGCAGGCACTGGGCCAGAAGCCGATGCCTTCATTCTGCCAAAGTTTAAGCAGCTAACTAATGTCTGCCATACCAAATGCCTCACCAAGAGAAGCTGACCCAATTTCTAATCTGAAGGTCAACGGAAAAGATTTCATGATTGCATTTACGTGTAGTTAGCTTCAAATAAATATTGTAGCTTAATTCAAGCAACTTCAAAGACTTTATGTGATGCTGTAGAGAATATATATATGAATAAGACAAAAACTTTATCTCTTAACTCTACATTACTTGCTTATAGAGAACAGCTTGAACATTTAAAAAACAATACTGTGGAGCACACTTTATCAATAATCTGCAGTTATACATGCTTAAGGAGACTGTTAAGGCACGGCAAAGTGATTAAGAATCACTATTCATGGGTAACAGACAGATGAATTGAAGGCACAATGCCTTAGAAAAATGTGGAGTTTTCCTTACAAAATTAATCCAATTAGTTTACAGCAAATAGCAGACAATGACAGGATTTTAAAAATCCAGTAGGATATATTTATTATATTATGGGAATATATTACATGGAATTGAGGGCAACCTTCATGGAATGCGGTCTATTCATATTTGTACTTGTAGCACTCTGGTGCTAAGTACTCAGTCTTAAATCCTAAAGGCTGAATTTTTCAGTATGTCAGATTTTACTGGAGACAGATACTTCAAGCCAATTCTGTTCATATAAGAAATTAAAGTATATAAGCCAATTAATTAATGTGTTTTATATGGAGCAAAAATAAAAAATCTGTGAGGAGGATCAGGTATTTGTGAGAATCTAACCACTATAGTCTCTACATGTAAGAGAGAGTACCACGGAAATCAAGGTTTCAGAATGTAAGTTGATAAGGAAAATACCACAGTTTCGTAAAAGGAGATTAGAAGACTCTAATTTTAATGGCTTCAAAGTTCTCTAACTTGATGCATGCAGCCTTCCACATCTCTGGAGATAACTACTGAGAATCTTATGATTGTCTAAAACAACTGCTCCTTCTGTACCTAATGCTCAAATGGTTATTACTAATATTTATTACTTTCCATTTCTAGATTAAGTTAATCTCTAGGTATGCTAGTATCATTAGTTACATTACAGCCAAGTTTTTCATCTGGTCTCTCAGTCATTTTGCCTCTCTAATACGACCATTTCTACTATGTAATCTACTTTACATAGATTTTATAGTTTGACTCTCAAAAGGTAATGTTTTAAAATTTTTTCAGTTCTCAGTGTATATGCCCCACTATTTCACTTCACTATATATTCTAAAAAGATAAAAGATGAGGGATTGCTTAAACACCAATGAATATCTAACTCAGAGGGTTATGAAAGTTAAATTAAAAAAAAAGATACTACACAGAAATGTTGGTAATCATACAATAAAAATTAGCTTCAATATAATAGTGGGTCAAAGACATTACTATACTAGCACATGCATGATTCAGTCTTTTGATTAAAAAAGCGCTGTAACTTTGAGTTATAAAAAGCTCTGAGAACTGGAAACAGAAATGCAGTCTAGGATAGATTATTCAGACTAATATAGAAGTCTTGGCATGAATAATGAGATAACTGTGGTTGATCCACAGAACAGTTGGATTATGAACCAGAATATGCAAATCATGTAACTATTTATGATAATTATTAAAATGTTAAATTGCAAATAAAGCACAGAAAATAACATTCTACAGTAGGTTGATTCAAGCACAGTACAGGACAAGGCTGTACAATTAGAAGTATATGTACTTTATGGTCTGTATTACTCTGAGGCATGTTAATACCAAAAGAATAACACAAGCACAGTTTAACTTCATTTTCAGTTAGGATAACTGTTCATGATTTCTTTACACATATGTACACAGGCACGCGGGAGCATGCACACACATACACCTCAGTCTGGTCGAAAGTCTCCTTTCCTTACATTTCCAACAGGTTTTCTTAACTATGTTTTACGTATTTACTATGGGCTTCTCTCAAATCCCAGACTTGAAAATTTTCACTCTTTCACTTTATTCGGTAGGTACTGAGTTGTGCTGATTTACTGTCCACAACACTTTAATGCTGCTTACATTGTTCCTCATTTGCAAAAACACCACACTCTTCTCCCTGGCTTCATAACCCAACCCATGGACTGCTACTTCTCCGAAGATCTGGTATCTACTTTTGTTTTGTCCATTAATAGTTCTAAAAATAACTATCAGAATAACCTTCACATAAATAACCATGTTTATCAAGGTAAGACATAAGTCAAGGGCTTGCAGTGCTGTGTGTGTGTGTGTGTGTGTGTGTGTTGTTTTACCTGATGACTAATTCAAATCTAAACTCCCAACCAAAGAGTCAAAGGTCCCTGTGAAGTGGTCTCCTATCTTCCTCACTCCATATTCTAGAAGGGACTTTGGTTTTCATCACACCCATCACCTCATTTTATTTGTCCTATCTATGCTCTGAATTTCTGCTTTATTGATTCTGTTCTTTACTGCTTCTAACAGATATTTCACCTCAGCTATTAAATTTTAATTGCTTATCATTTCTTTTCAGCTCTCTCTCTTTATCCTTTCCTATATCTCAGCCAGATTTTTTTTCACCTCAGTCTTTTAACATTTTTCATATTTTGTTTCAAAAGAACATATATGCTCTTACTGAAAATACAAAGCATTTTTTAATAAAATTTAATTCTTTTCCTAGATTTAAATCTTTTCCATGAATATGTCTTTTCTCTGTCCCCTAATAACAATGTTCTCCTTATTTCATACTACTGAATCCTTTGGTCTTTGTTTGGCTGTTTACTCATTCCTGAAGAAGTCAACTCTCTCATTTCCTAATAAGTGGGAGGGAAGGGGGAGGTGGGGGGGGATGGATTAATTTCCTTGGTTTCCTTCATTACTCACATATTTACATTTAAATCTTTCAGACCTTAAGGACTTTTGCCAAATTTCTATTATTAGTTGTCATCTGCTTACTATGGCTCTAAAGAGAAGAGCCCTCCTGGGCTCCACTGCTTCCAGTCTATATAAGAGAATAATAAATCCTGGATAAACTGAAGCATTACCTTCTCTTTAAAGATACAGCAATAAAAATTCAATGCCAGAATGCATAGGTCCCATGGTTTGACACATATTCCTGGCATTAATTTTCCTATTTCCAAATGAAATGTGCCATTATCTACCTTCTTTTACCTTGGCCATATTACATTATCAGGAACTTAACTTCTGAATAAAGCAAGGCCCTAACAGGTGAATAATTGGTGGTAAGGGATCAGTATGGTCATGAAATGGTCCTCTCTGTTAGAAAGCAACTCTCTTAGAGCAGAAAAGAACTTCTTTCCTCAAAGGCCTGGTATCTCAGAGGTACAGCATGCAATGGAATTGAACACCAACTAAAACAAAAATTTTTAAACTTACTACCATTCTGTCTCAACCTGCTACCATTCTGCCTATTTTGGTTGGTAGAAGCTCTTCATGTTGTCTTGCAGGTTACTGATAAATATTCTGGATTACAGCAATGCATAATTTTGTTATCTCTTTGTCTACAAGCATTTTGAAGGTAGCATGAGAAATTATGGACTGGCTCAATCCTTAACTTGCTGGTCCCTTTTTGCCTGCTTCTAGGTTCTATACTGCATTGGACACCGTGGTCCATATTCTCAAGCGTACATTCTCCAAGATCCTGTGTTCTGGCTTCTCTGATCATGAGCCATGCTCTCCACATCAGCCATCAACTCTGGGGGACCTTACTGTTTGTTCAACAAATTTGGACTGAGATTAGGGAGAAGGGAGTGAGGAAAGTTAGGTACTCAGACTTTGCTCATAAAATTTAAGGGAATGCCAAAAACTCAAAGATAAAAATATTTTAATGTAGCATATTTTAAAAATCACATGAATGCAAAAAAAATCAATGATTAACAAAATAAACTTTTAAATGAAGATTAGTAATATTGCTATTCGAAGCCACATTGAAGCCCAAGGCAAAAGAAAAATCAGTAATACCAATCCTTTTACCTGCCTCATCTTAATCTCAGTCTTGAAACAAGTATTTGAGCAACTATACTTCTCACTCACTAATCGTTGCTCTGGTCATTGCAGAAAGAAGACCATGAGGTCTGCTGATGGGATCCACACAATTCTATGTGATCCTGTCTCAACTGTATCCTTTTCTCATAGCTGTTGGTGATTTATTAATTTTATTGACATGTTATTTCTGAAGTTCCTTATCTGTACTTGCCTTCCTTACTCTTAATAAATAAACTAAAATCAAGGTCATCAGACAAGAGTTACTGGTTTCCCAACTGACTGCTCCACTTCAACCCAAAGTGTCACCACATACTTCTCACTACTCAGAATTTCTCTGGATATTCACCCACATTCTTCTGCTTCTCTCCTGTCTCAGAGGAAGAGGGTTCTCTTCTGATTACTGAATATTTTATCCTCTCCTTTCTCCTTTGCTGGGATGGTTTTTCCTGTAAGCACTCCTTTCTACATCAAATTCAAATCCTTCCTCTTGGTTGATTCCATCCCCTTTCAAGGGAAATTGGGTCCTATAGCCTTAAAAATCCTTTCTAGAGCTCAAGCATTCTTCCTGACCTTATTTCACTTGCTTCACCTGTTTCCAACACCGGTGCACAGACACTGCTTCCACTCCCTCATTTATTTACTCACCCATCCAGCAGCATTCATGACTTGTCCCCAACACCTGATTAAAACTATACACGAAGCACCTTGTACAGTTTTGTATCTCTATCCTTTCTCACCTATATTCACTTTCTCATCTATATCCTTCTTCCATTACCAGCACTACATCCCTTCTTAGCAGCTTCACCACCTCACAGCCAACTGAAGTAGCCTGTTGTGGCCTAGCTTTTCAACCTGCTTGATTCTCTCTCTCCGTTTTGTAATCCATTCTATACTGTGCGACTCCTATTTCCTTATCTCTCAGCCATCACCATCAAGAAATCTAAGCTCCACCCAAACCTAGACAATCACCTTTTTCAACACATTGTAGATCCCTTTCTCCCATCTTTGATTTTTATCACTCCCTCCATTTGAAATGCTCCTCCCATTCCTCCCTGGTAAAAACTCGCCATGTACAAGGTACATTTTAAGTGATAATATTCATTTTCTCACTAGACTATAAATTCCTCGGACCCTGGGGTTCTCTCATTCATCTCAGTATTCTCCACACCAAACAAACAAAAGAATGAACCCACCTTAGTGAAAAGGAACAGATGGGGCCCAACCACATGGTGCACCTGTCTTCTTTGGAAAACCTAAGCTATATGGTAAAAAATTTGGTTTTCTTCAAGATAACAACAGATATCATCAAAACCATAATATATTGAGAAGAAAAGGAATTTTCAAGCAAGCAAAGCCCAACAGTGATTCTGCCTGAACAAAGCTAGATCAGGGCTCCTCAAATTACCGCTGTTTTTGTATGGCCTAATGAGCTAAGAATGGCTTCTATATTTCAAATTTTTTTTAAATCAAAAGGATATCTTGGGACACATCAAAATTATATGATATTCAAAGTTTGGTCATCATAAATATAGTTTTATTGGAACACAGCCATACCCATTCATTTACATGTTTTCTGTGGGTACTTTTACATGACAAGGACAGAGCTGAGTAGGTGCTGCAGACCATATGGCCTGTGATGTCTGAAATATTTATTATCTGACCATTTACAGAAAAAAAATTTGTCCACTCCTGCTCTAGATCAACACAGTCCTACCTTGAGAAACCTCACCAGCAGAGGGTAAAAGTGTTTCAGGAGATAAAGAAAAGGCTCTGGTGAGCCTCTGGTGAGCTCCCACAGAGAGCTTTCTGTGACGGGAAAAGGCTGGAAAAGGATCATCCTGCTAGTTGACAGAAAGCAACCAGCTGGGGAATAAGACTTGACTGCTCACTTTTAAATCATTCCTCATCTTCAGGAAAAAAAAAAAAAAAAAACTGATTTCCCCCACTCTCCAACCCACCCCCCCCCAACACACACACACTTACTTTAAATTTATTTATACATTTTATAAACATGGATCAACTGACACCCAACCTCCTGCTGTGGCGAACAGGAATACACTCCAGGTCCTCCAAATAGATCTTAAGGTTACATTATCATAAACTGAGAATTATTTCAAGAAATAATGAATCCTACTGTGTAACTACTGAGAGTAAAACGGACTCAGTATCAAATACACCCAAATTCAAGCCTTTGGTTTCGGCAGCCACTTTATAGTGTACAGCTGGTAAATGCCAAACAAAGTCAATTAAGCAGGGCAATTCCTGGAAGAATTATATTTTTAGCCAATTCCTTCTGGTCCATTAAGAGGTGATGTTACTTCAACTCAGATGTTGTGCAGATCTGAGTTGCCTCACAATTGATATAGACAAACTGATTATACTTTCTCTTCCTGTTTTCCAGATCCTTGCCATCTTTTTTGGCACAAAACTCTGAGGTATCAACACAGCACTTTCTCTCATGGATTGCTTCTCCAAAAAATACTTTGGCTCTGCCTATAAGCATCCCTACAGCCCACATCAATGAAAGAATAGGTCCCAGTGAGAATACACATCGGTATTCTCATATCACGATGAAATGCTACTGCCTCGCCATAAGCGTGTTTGCTACCTAAAACATCTGAGTCAGTTCATTTAGTCAAAACTTAGTGAGCTTCTGCTGTGTGCCATGGGGAATTCGGCGATGAAGTGCACAGCCTCTGCTTTTGAAGAACAAATAGTTTAGATGGGAAAACAGATGAATAAACCAGATATAAACAATATTTCTATAACAGGTTCCAGAACTGATAACTCCATAGCTCTTGTTAAGTAGCTAAGACAGCCAAAGGGTAAGAAAAACCATCTAAGGCACTGTGAAGGCAAACTTTTTTTTTTAATTATCTCATTTCCATTTCTCTTCTCTATTTGCTAACTTCCTCTTTACCCTAACTCCAGGAAACAGTGATGGGGATTTTAGATAGTTTATTGGCTAAGAGGATAATTTGGGTTGGCAGATAGTGATCTGATACGTAGGCTAGACAACATTTCCTTTAAGGATTTTTTTCTCTCTATTTGGATCAAGTTAGACCACTAGACAAGAGATTCCTACAGGAATAAAGGGTCTTAGATTTGACTGCCATAGGCCCTCCCCCCAGAATTATAATTATTTCTTAGGAATTATATCCCTAATTTTGTTTTCTATTACTGTCAAGGGTGACTAAAGTAGTACATCTTCAACAGGAATAGCTAAGTTACTGAAAAAGACCAGGACTGGAAATTTTATCACCAAGAAATGTAAAAGTTGGTAATGAAAACAGGATGAGGAAGACTGAATTTTGGAGGTACATTTTTAAAAGCCCTAGTAAATATTTTGTGTTTTCTAAAATAAAGCAATAATACTTAAAAGAAGGTATGCTGTGTTGTTCATATGAAGGTATTAATAATGGGTATGACACATTTTCCATGTAGCCACTCTTGTTTTTTAAAATCCTATCAGGATCTCTCTTCCCCCCAAATTTTAATGTCGATGATAAACACTTTGCTTTGCCACAGATAAAATGCAAACGGAGAAGTATGTTTCATTGTTCTTATTCTGGGCCTGATCCTTCATCCAATTGTTCAGGGCCTTTCTGACTCCTAAATCTACCCAGATAGTGTCCAGCTTCTGCCAGCCCTTCTTAGCTGATCCTTAGCTCTCTCCCTCCTGACACTGAAAGAATCATTTCAGGGTCAAAATGGTACAGATACAAAAAGTTAGTTATTCAAGACAACAGAATGATGAATAATTAGCAAAACTTTATAAATATTTACACAATTTTCTTAAAAAATATTCTTATCAATAACTTTTACCTAAGATCAATTATTACATAAGAGCCAATTTGATTAATTCCTTTTGAAGTTAATACCAAGAAATACTTTCGTAGAAATGATGCTTTTTCTTTCATTAAAGGATGAGAATTATGCAAACCATAATGTTAAACTTTTGTCCTGGCCAGGAACCTAAGGCTGTGTGTCTCTGGTGTGTTTCACTCATTTCAATACAAATAATTATTTAGCCCCGGTGCTGGAGATCCTGAAGTGAACAAAATAGACAAGGGACCTGCTGCATTTTAAAAACTCTCTTTTTAAAAGTTTTTCAAAATATTATTTCTCCCCTTTCTATACAATTTTGGTTCTTAATGATCAGATATTTTAGTATGTGAGACTGTTCTACTCCTAAACTAAACCAGAAAAGGTACTTATATAGCCAATATTCACTTTTGTGAGTTGTCTTGGAAATTAAAATTCTCATTTCCAAGAGAATTTATATAGAAACATGTGCTATAAGGTCTTTAAAAGCAAGTTGGAAACTTTAAAAACAAAACAATCAATTTGCAATTATCAGAATTCCTACCCCAGCCAATCATGTATTTAAAATAAAACACATGTATTCTCCAAGGCTTCATTAACTAGTACCAGATCACCATAATATGAAATTCTTATTATTTAACTATGTTTCATATTTAAGCATTGAGGCTAATGGAGTCTTCTGAGTACCTGTAGGGTTCTGCCTTTGACTGTGTGTACACGAAGACATACCTTTATCTAGAAGCCTTTGCTTCCCCACAATAGCAATGCCATCAACTCAGCCTAGAGTTTCCAGCTCATTAGGCCAGGAAATCTCTCTTGCTTTCAGTCTTTACTCTTCCAGAAAACTACCTTCCCAAGATCTATAGTACCCTCTTGCTTGCGTGGACTAACCTGGTCCTTAGCATCTTTGTCTCAGTACTTCTCGGTGGTATAGCTGTGGGCATTTGGAGCAAGGCAGTTCTTCATTATGTGGAACAGTTGGCACTGCAAACCTTTAGCACTTACGCACTAAATGCCAGTGGAGTCTCCTAGCTACCAAGACAAGCCCTCCCTGCAAAAATCCCCTGCCTTTATGTGTTTCCCAATGTTTGGGAGTGGAGGTGGGAGGGGGAAGAGGGGAAATGGAGCACCACTTCCAACTGATCTCTGTAACACACAGTGTGTGGACCTAGTACCTAAATTCTTTGTATCATGACAACTCATTAGCCTGGTTTTTCTCACTTTCAGAATCTGAACTCTGTATCCCCTAACTGAATGTACTTTCTCCTATAGCTTTCTTATACACTAAAGAAAATCCTGCCCTTG
>NW_006798629.1:4809017-4819368 GCF_000442215.2 Lipotes vexillifer | reverse complement strand
CTGCTGAACTCAATCTGTGTTAAGGTGAAGACAGAGACTAAATCAAGAAAAAATGCTATCAGAAGGGAAATACACATTTTGAATAAACAGTATAGAATAAATGAAGTGACAAAATGCAAAAGGTCTAAAGGGAAGAATGACCAAAAGGTCAGTGGCATCCAGCAGTAAGACCACTGCAGATGGCGATTCAGTCAACCTGGATCAAGTGTACGTCATTTAGGCAAACTTGAGGAGTCTAACACCTACTGAGGGTTAGAGAGAAGTCCTACATGAACTTACATCCCTCTCTGCCCACTTAACTTGCAGCACGTGCTTGGCAGCTCCTACCCTAGCACCTCTGTACTTGGCTATTTCCTCAGCCTGCAATGCCCTTGGCACCAATGTTCACATGGCTCGTTCATTTCCTTTAAAGTCTTAGCTCAAATTTTTTTCCCAGTAAGATCTACCCTGATATTTAATTCTGCAACCTCCTGACTCATACATACACTATCAATCCCCTTGAACTGCAATGTTTATTTCTTCCTTCCAAAGCAATTCTTACTTTCTAAGACACAATCCTAATTCTTTATTATGCTTGTTATTTACTCTCTCCCTCTGCTAGAACATAAGCTCTACGAGGGCAAGGATCTTTGCTTTGTTCACTGATGTATCCCAAGCACCCAGAACAGAGCTGCATATCTCAAAAAGCCTAATGTTCACATCAGCAACCCTGATCTGCAGCATGATGGATGCAGGCTGTAGAGAATTCAGTTCTGTCTCAACAAACCAAAAACATGATTCTTTTGAAACCACAGGCACTTTCATGGTATTACACTAATGCTGCTTCTTATTCACTAGTTTATTACTAGAGGAAGACAGCAAAACTCTTCTCTTACAGACATGGGCACTATCTAATCCCTTAATGCCTTTAGCTAGAAAATCTCTGAACCCTCCACATCAATAATGCTTAAGACTCTGCACCAGGAAATCCAAAGCCACATTTCTCCTTCCATTTATCTGAAATGACTTGAGCCTAAGGAGGGAATTAACAGTCCTTAAAGTCATCTAGTGGCCAAGGCATGGACCCAAAACCAGAGATCCACTGACATTAGCGTTTAGGCATGTACTTTCTAATACAGTTCCTTGAGAGTTTATGAATGCCCATCTGGAAGGGCCAGAAAAAGCACAGGTATCAAGAACAGAAAAAACAAAAATTATTAAAAAGATACATTTTGGTTAAAGACTATCAAAACAGTAGTATGATATAAACAAACAGAGATTTCACAGTTAGGAGCTAAATGAACATAGAAAGAACGGATATGAAATATATAAAGAGTCAAAGTTAACTGCTATGTCACATCTTTATTTCCAAAAGAAACTTCCTATAACCATGCATCATTTTTCAATATAACAACAAAGATTTCTCAAAGATCCTTACCCCCTCTCCAGCCCCAGATGCACAGCCTCTCTCTCACATGTTCCTCCATTTATTGTATGTGAGGGCCAACCAGCCTGTAGACAATTCAATTAATCTTACAAGTGACACACAAAAAAACCACCACCAACAACAACAACAAAAACAGATGTGGCATTAAGATTTACAAAGTTATTGAAACTTTTTAACAAGTAAAACGCATCTTTACTTAGCTACACCAGAATGAGGAATAAAGGGGTTTACATATGTTCCAATTCTAAACCTATCAATCAAACCCATGTTATTCCTTTGGGAGCTTATTTACATGCATATTTATCAGCCTCACATGCTAATTCCCTGCTGTTTTATGCCTGCGAGGCATGTTTATGAGTCATAATTGTTGATCTCATTTGATGCATTTCACTGAAGGAAGACATTATTCAGTTATGGGCCTAATGTCAATGAGCTACGATGACCCGATCTTCCAAATGCAACTTGCTCTTTAATTTTTATTAGGACATAATTTATTGTATAGGAAAGGAAGTATACTAAAATAAAAGAATAAATGCTTTATACAAAGAATTTAGTTAATCATCTCTTTTTTTTTCAGTATGCAGGCCTCCCACTGTTGTGGCCTCTCCCGTTGCGGAGCACAGGCTCCAGACGCGCAGGCTCAGCAGCCATGGCTCATGGACCCAGCCGCTCCACGGCATGTGGGATCCTCCCCGACCGGGGCACAAACCCGTGTCCCCTGCATTGGCAGGCAGACTCTCAACCACTGCTCCACGAGGGAAGCCCCCATCTCATTTTTGATCCACCTCAGCCCTCCCATTCCATGTGAACTGTAGCTGTAAAAACCGTGTCCCTCATTCAATCCCTCATTTCCCACACTCTTGTCCTGAGCTGTAACTTCCTGGTCTGTCACTTGAACTCTCAGGACCCTCCTCCAGTTCATACTGAAACATGTTTTTCTTTATATACTCTACTGTCATATTCCTTTGCTATCACTTTGTTTTCCCCCCTCACTCAAGATTCAGTGACTTCATATATATGGAATCTAAAAAAAATGGTTCTGAAGAACCTAGGGGCAGGACAGGAATAAAGACACAGACGTAGAGAATGGACTTGAGGACACGGGGAGGGGGAAGGGTAAGCTGGGACGAAGTGAGAGAGTGGCATGGACATATATATGCTACCAAATGAAAAATAGCTAGCTAGTGGGAAGCAGCCGCATAGCACAGGGAGATCAGCTCAGTGCTTTGTGACCACCTAGAGGGGTGGGATTGGGAGGGTGGGAGGGAGACGCAAGAGGGAGGAGATATGGGAACATATGTATACGTATAACTGATTCACTTTGTTATAAAGCAGAAACTAACACACCATTGTAAAGCAATTATACTCCAATAAAGATGTTAAAAAAAAAAAGATTCAGTGACTTTTTTAGTCTGTACTACAAAACTTGACTTGCCAAGCTATTTTCTTCAACTCACGTAAAATGTTACTTCAGGCAGGAAGTCTTCCTAAAATAGGTAAATTGGGTAATGAGTAACTATATCTACATTCATCCAAACCTTTAGAAATATTAACTATCCACTGGTTATTTCATAACATAACTAATTTTACAAAAAGTAAAAATACCCTATGCAACAAAGAGCAGAATACAATTTAGTGGAGGCATTAAGGGATAGCACACACTAAGAATGTTTGTTACTGTGAAAGATAAATGGAATGTATTGCAGTGTACCTTTATTTTTACAAATAATTATAAATTGGCATTGCAATGAGGTGCTTTAAAATAATGAAATATGACTTAGATGACTAAAAGACATATGTAATAATATCACAAGGGTCTTGAAATAACAGCTTCTACCCTATGATGAGAAATCTAACGTAAAAATAAAATTGATTTTTGTGATGTGGACTTGCATAAAGAAAATAGCATATGCTTTTCCATACCCAGCACTTTTTGTGTGTAAATGTTTCATGTTACTGGAATATCACTGCCAGGGGCTACCATACTGGGGTCAACGAGCAGCGTGGCTTGAGGGAGAGCAGGAGAGCATAAAGCCCACTTCCACTCTTCTACTTAGAGGATCCCTAGATTGAACTGCAGCCCAGAAGATTAAGTAGGAGAAGACAGGCACATTTGGCACATAGATAAATGGAGTCCAGCAGTCATTCTCTCTTCTCTTGACCTATATGTGAAGAATAAAAATTACAAAGGGGCTTCCCTGGTGGCGCAGTGGTTGGGAGTCTGCCTGCTGATGCAGGGGACACGGGTTCGTGCCCCGGTCCAGGAAGGTCCCACGTGCTGCGGAGTGGCTGGGCCCGTGAGCCATGGCCGCTGAGCCTGCGCGTCCAGAGCCTGTGCTCCACAACGGGAGAGGCCACAACAGTGAGAGGCCCGCGTACCGCAAAAAACAAAAATAAAGAAAGAAAGAAAAAAATTACAAAAGATTCTATTCTTAAAGAGTATCAGAAAATGTTTTATAGCAGGATTAAAATCTTAGAATGCAATGAAACGTTATCAGTATTGATATTCTTATGCTCAAATAATCTGTTAAAAGTTTGGCTAAGCAATAAGCTAAAATAACAGATTTTAGAGGAAGAATCATAAGTATAAAAAAACTAAAAGAAACTACTCAGCTTTTCCCATTTCTGAGCATTTGCAAAAGATCTAAGAAAAGTTGACAAATAATAGCACTACACAGACAGCATTTTTTTTAATTAGAACAAGTTGATATCCAAAACATGTATTCACAATACTGTGGAATTTGAAATGTACTTTAATGCATTAGAACCCACATGTGTTAACAGAACTTAATTGATTTTCTTTCTACCACAGAGATAAAACCAACGAAATTACATATTTTCTGCAGTAGGAGGTCAGAATGGTTAGTAGTTACCATATAAAGCAAGATAAAGTACTTTAAAGTACGATAAATACCTAGTAAACAATACTAACAGGACACACTAAATAAATTGTGATGCCAGTTGCAGGATATTATAGGTTTTTCAATATTCTTATCATTGTTATGTAATTAGAAGAATATTACAATTTAACACTAATGTAGTATGTTATTTCAATACACTGGCGTTTTATGAAAGAAATTTTTTTCATTGGACACTTTCTTCGGGTCTTTACACAAGTGAAGACAGCCTTTCCTGCTGCCCTCACTGACATCCTTCACTCACTGCCTACCCTCTCCCCAGTTTCGTTTTTCTCCTTAGTCCTTACCACAGCCAAACGTGATATATGTTTTACACATTAATCTTGCTTATTGTCTTTCACTAAAATCATAAACTTCTTGAGAGCAGAGATCACTGTGTGGTTTGTTCACCACAGGGTCCCCAGAATCTACAGCAGAGTAAGGCATGGAGCAGGCACTCAACAAATGGCTAGCAAATGAAGCCATCAATGAATATTAAACCCTACAACGAATGAGGACACCTGAGGTAGAAACACTGTTTTACATTAACAACCAAACCAGAACACTTAAGACTAGTACTGAAGTTTTGACAGCGCTGTTAAATTCTAAATATTAACATCATCAGAATATGTGTGTCTAAGTTACCAGAGCACCTTAACCCACCCAACTCAGTCATTGCAGCTGAGCTATTCAATCGCTGAAATAGAACTGAGAGAAAATATATCACCAACTACTAATCCTATAAAAAGCTACAATTTTGACCTCACCCCCCCAATAATTATTCCGATTAAAATGTACAGAATAAAAACTAACAAAATTGGTTAACATTCTTAAGTGTCAACACCTTGAAAGTATGTTCAATTTATTAGAGATTAAATAAAAGAACAATTAATGATCTTGAGCAATTTAAAAATTACAAAAATGTGTGAATTTTGATAGAGGATTAAATAACTTAGCATATTAATGTGAACATATGAATTCATATACAAATTTATAACATTAAAAATCCCCTGGGGCTTCCCTGGTGGCGCAGTGGTTGAGAGTCCACCTGCCGATACACGGGACATGGGTTCGTGCCCCGGTCCGGGAAGATCCCACATGCCGCAGAGCGGCTGGGCCCGTGAGCCATGGCCTCTCAGCCTACACGTCCAGAGCCTGTGCTCTGCAATGGGAGAGGCCACAGCAGTAAGAGGCCCGCGTACTGCAAAAAAAAAAAAAAAAAATTCCCTGAATATTTCAGTATTCACTCTTTATATATTTAAACTGTACTTTTAAAATTTAAACACCTGGGATATAAAACACTGAGTTCTGGTATAGTACTAGCAAATGGCAGGAAATAGGGTTTTGAACTTTTCTTGTACCTACAAAGGATAAAATTTGGAAGTGCCTCTGTGGCTCACCACACAATTTTCTACTTCTCTCCTGCATTAAGATAACATGTGTTCTGGCCATGAGTCACTGAATCCAATTTGATGAGAATTTAGTTGACTTTAAGGTGGAAACATCTACCAATGGACAGATTTGTGGCTTTTTCTATTTGGTAGAACCTATATTTTTTATTTACAAAGTAAACAAATGTACAGGTTTTGTAAATAAGACAAAACGCATGCACTGGCTAAATTCCCTCTTATTAAGTTTTATTTCACTCTCTTTAAAAGCTCTTGCTTTTTGGGCTTCCCTGGTGGCACAGTGGTTGGGAGTCCACCTGCCGATGCAGGGGGCGCAGGTTCGTGCCCCGGTGCGGGAGGATCCCGCCTGCCGCGGAGCGGCTGGGCCCGTGGGCCGTGGCCGCTGGGCCTGCGCGTCCTGAGCCTGTGCTCCGCAACGGGAGAGGTCACGGCAGTGGGAGGCCCGCGTACCGCAAAAGAAAAATAGCTCTTGCTTTTTACCTATTTATAATACATGATGGAACAAACAGGAATATATCTCACGAGAGGAAGGACTCAGAAACCTCAACAGACATAATTTCCAAATAGGGTGTTTTCCTCTTAAAGAATGTACCTAACAATGGTGAAGAGACATGAAATTAAGAGATAAAAAGGGAGACTTTGGGCCTCCCTGGTGGCGCAGTGGTTGAGAGTCCGCCTGCCGATGCAGGGGATACGGGTTCGTGCCCCGGTCTGGGAGGATCCCACATGCCGCGTAGCGGCTAGGCCCGTGAGCCGCGTAGCGGCTGGGCCTGTGAGCCGTGGCCACTGAGCTTGCGCGTCCGGCAACGGGAAAGGCCACGACAGTGAGAGGCCCACATATCGCAAAAAAAAAAAAAAAAAAAAAAAAAAAAAGGGAGACTTTAAAATAGGAACCACCTTAAAATCTACTAAAGGTACACAGAGGCAAAGTCAATAATCACTGGGTAAAAACTGCTACTTTCATTTAATTTACCGTTTGGGAATACAGTATTGACAGAGTTACGTTGGCAAATGCCTTCCTGGAATATTAACTGCTTATTCATCAAAACAGATTTCTGAGTTACAGCACTTACTGAGTTAAAAAGCCCGATCATAGGGCTTCCCTGGTGGCGCAGTGGTTGGGAGTCTGCCTGCTGATGCAGGGGACACGGGTTCATGCCCCGGTCTGGGAGGATCCCACATGCCGCGGAGCGGCTGAGCCCGTGAGCCATGGCCGCTGGGCCTGCGCGTCTGGAGCCTGTGCTCCGCAACAGGAGAGGCCACAACAGTGAGAGGCCCGCGTACCGCAAAAAAAAAAAAAAACAAAAAGCCCTATCATAATCTGAGTTTACTTATGTTTGTTGTAGAAGTTTCATCATGTCTTTGTTTTCCTCCAGGCAAAATGGGGAAGCCATACACTACTTCCTATTTAATTCATTTAAAAAGTGAATGTCTTGGGCTTCCCTGGTGGCGCAGTGGTTAAGAATCCACCTGCCGATGCAGGAGACGTGTTCCAGCCCGGGTCCGGGAAGATCCCACATGCTGCGGAGCAACTAAGCCTGTGCGCCACAACGACTGAGCCTGCGCTCCAGAGCCCGCGAGCCACAACTCCTTAAGCCTGTGCACCTAGAGCCCGTGCTCTGCAACAAGAGAAGCCACCGCAGTGAGAAGCCACCCGTGCACCACAAGGAAGAGTAGCCCCCGCTCGCCACAACTAGAGAAAGCCGACATGCAGCAACTAGGACCCAACAGAGACAAAAATTTAAAAAAATAAAGTGAATGTCTTAGTCAATTCGGGCTGCTATAACAAAAACACCATAGACAGGGCGGCTTCAACAACAAATATTGTCTTCACATGGTATGAAGAGGGGGAGAGAGCTCTCAGGGGTCCCTTTTATAAGGGTACTAATTCCATTCAAAAGGGCTCTACCCTCATAACCTAATCATGTCCCAAAGTCCCCACATCCTAACACCATCACATTGGGGGTTCAGATTTCAATATATAAATTCTGTAAGGATGCAAATATTCATTTCATAACAGTGCACATTTCAATATTTATTATAAATAAGGTTCTCTGTGCTAGGCATGGACAACATTAGCAATATCTGAAAGGTGGAATAAATTCATTATCCATTAGGGGGAGAAAAGCTGGAAGGTATGTGAAAGTAAAAGAAATGAAGACTAACATAAAGTAAACACAGAACTATAAAGAACTACTCCAGTCTTCAGAAGACATATTTAGACAGACTTTCAGATGAATAAGAACTTTATAACAAACTATCCACATTTTAACCTATTTTGATGCATCATTGACAGTGAAAGTAAAAAACCACAAAGAAGAGGGAAAAAAAATCACAGGATTTCAGAAAGAGAAAATAAACTGGAAGGTTAATGGATAAGGACACATTAAGATTTTTGATAAATATTGCCAACTGATTGCCATTCTGAAAATGTCCATCTCTCTAGACTGCAGCCAACGCTCACTTTTATTATATTTTGAATCTTTGACAATATGTTAAAAAAAATTATCTTGCCTTAATGTCATTCTATAGATGGAAAATGAAGCCATTCTGTATATAATTATTAAACAACTAAAACACTAAATACTTTTTGAGAATTATCTATTTTTGCTCTTTGGCCCTTTTTCTATTACGTTCATCTTTTTTTTTTACTAATTTTTTGGAATTCTCAAACACTAAGGATATCAAACACTTACTTACCAACTCTAAAGGTTAGTGTCTTGAGTCTTCACCTTGCCATGTTCTCAAATCCAACATCATTCTGTGTTGACATGTCCCAAATCCATATCTCCAGACTGTATTCTCAAAATTTTTAACTCACATATCCGTCTGCTCAGTGACATCTGCACAAGAATATCTACTGGACATCTTGGATGTTGTGACACAGGACAAACAAAAATCTTCATTTCTCCTCCCCACTCCCATTCTCTACAAACTTAATTTTCCCTCAGTTTCCAACATTTCAGTATACAGCATCATCTACCTAGTCAGTTACCCAAGACAGAAATCTAGAAATCTTTCTGAATTCCTCTTACACTAACTGCCCTGCCATCAATTCATCAATGAGTAATCTTCTTTGCTCATCTCAAAAATGAATCTTTATTTGGCTATTCAGGGTCTTTTGTGTTGCCATACAACAAAAAAATTTTTTAATTTTTGTTATAGTTCTGTGAGAAATGCCGTTGGTAATTTGAGAGGGATTACATTGAATCTGTAGATTGCTTTGGGTAGTATAATCATTTTGACAATATTGGTTCTTTCAACCCAAGAACATGGTATATCTTTCTATCTGTTTCTATCATCTTCAATTTCTTTCATCAGTGTCTTACAGTTTTCAGAGTACAGGTCTTTTGCCTCCGTAGGTAGGTTTATTCCTAGGTATTTTATTCTTCTTACGATGGTAAACGGCTTTGTTTCCTTAATTTCTCTTTCTGATCTTTTGTTGTTAGTGTATAGAAATGAAAGAGATTTCTGTGTATTAATTTTCGATCCTACAACATTACTGAATTCATTGATGAGCTCTATGGTTTTCTGGTAGCTTTCAGTTCTTTTTTTTCCCCTCTGATTGCTGTGGCTAGGACTTCGAAAACTATGTTAAGTAAAAGTGGCGAGAGTGGACATCCTTATCTTGTTCCTGATCTTAGAGGAAATGCTTTCCGCTTTTCACCATTGAGTATGATGTAGGCTGTGGGTTTGTCATATATGGCCATTATTATGTTGAGGTAGGTTCCCTCTATGCCCACTTTCTGGAGAGTTATTATCATAAATCGATGTTGAATTTTGTTAAAAGCTTTTTCTGCAGCATCTATTGAGATGATCATATGGTTTTTATTCTTCAATTTGTTAATATGGTGTATCACACTGATTGATTTGTGGATATTGAAAAGTCCTTGCATCCCTGGGATAAATTCCACTTGATCATGGTGTATGATCCTTTTAATGTGTTGTTGGATTCGGTTTGTGCATATTTTGTTGCGGATTTTTGCATCTATTTTCATCAGTAACACTGGCATATAATTTTCTATTTTTTTTCCTAATTGCTTCCCATCTATGATATTTTAATGCCACAAGTATACTGTATATCTATTATATATTGTGCCCCCTTGCAGAGCCACAACCATTGTAATGACTTAAGATTTTTTTCAACCCACAAGAATACATTTTTGCCCCCTTGGGGGCAGTATCACCCTCATTGAAAATGCATGCTATGTAGCTGCAGTATTCAAGACAGTACAATACTGGTGGAAGGATAAACATTTTGGTCAATGGAACAGAAAAGAGCCCACTAATATTCCCAAAAAAGTACAAATGATTTTTGACAAAGGTACACAAGCACCTCTATGAAGGAAGAATAATCTCAACAAATGGCACTGGAACAACTAGATGAGCAAAAACATAGACACTGCTCTAAACCTCACACCTCATACAAAAATAAAAATAAATGGGTCATGAATCTAAATGTAAAATATAAAATGTTTAGAAGGAAACAGACAAAATCATCAAGACCTAGGGTTAGGTTAAGAGTTATCTGATGTGAGTTCTTAGATATGACACCAAAGGCGTAATTCATCAATGAGGAAAATACATCAAAATAAAATAAATTTATCTGTGAAAGAGTG
>NW_006798629.1:4752594-4809007 GCF_000442215.2 Lipotes vexillifer | reverse complement strand
AAGAGTGTTAGAAGGGATGAAAAGACAAGCCAGAGACGAGGAGAAAATATTTGCAGATCACATATCTGACAAAGCACTTGTAGGTAGAATATAAAAAGAATTCTCTAAATTCAATAGTAAAAAAAAAAAAAAAAAATCCAATTTGGCAAACAACTTGAACAGACACTTCACCAAAGAGGAAATACAGATGGTAAATATGCACATTAAAAAATGTTCAACATCATTAGCCATTAGGGAAGTGCATATTAAAACCACAATGTGATACTATTACATCCTTATTAGAATGGCTAAAAATTCCTGACAATATCAAAATGCTGGTGAGGATGCTGAGCAACTGGACTTCTCACACGTTGCTGATGGAAAAGTAAAATAGTACAACTACTCTGGAAAGTAGCTCAACAAAACTTATATCCACACAAAATCCTGTACACAAATGCTCCCTGTAGCTCTCTTAGTAACTGCTAAAATTTGTTAAAAACCCACATGTCCTTCATAGGAGAATGGATAATACAAACTGTAGTACATCCATACAATGGAATTCTATTCAGCAATAAAAAGGAACAAACTACTGATACATCTAACAACTTAGATGTGAAGATCATTTTGTGAATAAAAAAGCCAATCAAAAACTGTTATACTCTATATGATTTCACTTATATAACATTCTTTAAGTGACAAAATTATAATGATGGAGAATAGATCAATGGTAGTTAAGGGTTAGAATTGGGGGAAAAGGTCTTATATACAATCTGATTTTGTTTAGGTTTTTCTTACATTTATGGCTATTACATATTTCCTTTTCTACAAAATGCATGCCTGTTCATGTCATTTACCTATTGATTCACAGAAATTCTTTACATATTTTGGATATCAAACTTTTGTTAGTTTTGTGTATTATCTTTTACCAGACTCTAGCTTGTATTTTCACTTTCTTTATGGTATCTTCTGAAAGAATTTCTTGATAAACGCAATCTAATTCTATATGAGTCGCTGTTTCTGTCTTAAACATTTTGCTACCCTAAAGCATAACAGCAATGTGGGAGGAGCTGGTATTTTCCATAAGACATGAAAAAGGGATTTATTCTCATTTTTCCCCCATATGGAAAATCAGTTGTCCTCAGACCATTTAATGAATAACCCATCCTTTACCACTGATCTGCAATGCCAGCTTTGCAATATATTAGGTCTTAATATATGTGTGGGTCTATCTGGACTTTCTGTTCTTTTCACTGGTCTATTTGTCAAGTCATGAGCCATTACCATATTACCTTGTTACACAGTACACCTTCACTCTTCAGAAGTGTCTTGGCAATGGAACATCTTGTTCCTCTATGCAAATATTAGAATCAGTCTGCCAAGTCACTCAAAAAACACTGTTGAAATTTTGATTTAAAAGTGTACTGAATCTATAGATCAATTTGAAAACGACCTAATAGCTCTGTGACAATGAGTTCTCCCTTCCACAATCATGGTGAATTCTCTGTATGTATTTACTCAGGTCTCATATGTCTTTCCATAAAGTTTCATAATATTCTCCATAAAAGCTGTCATATTGTTTACTGAATTTATTCAAGAGTATTTGTATTTTTATATTATTACAAAACACTTTATTACTCGTGTATTTCTAAGTGCAAATGATACTGCATGTTAATTTTATAACAGGGTATATTTGTAAAATAAATTGTTAATTCTAATATCTATAGATTCTCATCTTGCACCCAATCTTAAAGAGAAGAACATTTTAAATATTTCACCATTGAAGATGGTTTTGCTAGGGTTCTTTTATACATGCTCTTTTTCATATTATGGAAGTTATATTCTACTCACAATTTGCTAAGAGCTTTTCTTTTTATCATAAAGTTATCTGAAATTTTCTTAATGTTTTCCCTGTATCTACTGAAATGACCTTTCTTCTTTACTTTGTTAGTAAGGTGAATCACTTTAAAAATTTTTGTAATGAACAAACCTTACATTCCCAGGATAAACAAGATTTGGTAAGATGTGTTATCCTTTTACACATTGCTCGATTCAGTTTACCGATATTTTATTGGTATTATATTCATGCACAAGAATGGCCTGTATTTTCTCATAATGTCATTGTCTGATATTGTTATGAAGGTTGTATTAGCCATGTGATATGAATGTGAGAACATTCCCTGTATTTCAATTCTCTGAAAGAATTTTTAACTAGAGCTAAATTGTCTTTTTGTCTGCTGGAAATCATCTGTCACCAAATTGGGACTGGTATTTTCTCTGTGGGATATGATTAAGTATTTATTCCATTATATTAATGGCTATGGGATCACCTAGAATTTTTAAATTTATTTTATATTTTAATGTTTGTGATCCACAATATATGGTTGTATGTATTTTATAAAAATCACTTTAGCAAATAAATTTTTCCCATTTTAAAATAAACTCTTTGTACATGTGGTAATAGTTTACGTAGCCAGTTTTTCATGTGTAAAATAGAATTCAGAAAGCAATGCAAGTACTCTAGCCTCATAGAGGACTTAGTATTTTACTTAAAATGGATTTAACTGTCTTTTAGTCACTTTTAATAATTCTTTTTTAATAGAAATTCTTCCACTTCATCTTAGTTTTCAAATTTGTTGTCATAAAAATTTTCACTATATTTTCTTGCTGTCTTTTTAATAAGATTATAATTCTGAGTTTTAGAGAGATATTTTCCAAGTTCAAAGAATCTCTCTGGGAATTGACAAAAATTACACAACACTTGTTAAAAGATTTTATTTAAAGATCTTATTAACTCATTTCATATGTAAGATACTTTTAATCTGGTAATTCCAGAAATACAGGAAAACTATAGTTTTTCCTTAATTACTTCCCAGTGGCCACCACATTGTTGAGCTCTCTTATTTCTTCTATTATTTTTCAGTCACTTGCCCTAGATTTTCAGTTCATTCTTTTGTGTTTTCCGTCACACCATCCTCTTTCGACTGATTCTTGTTAACATAAAGTATGTACACTACAATTGCTTACTTACACTTCTGCTTCAGTATCTGCAGCAAACTGATGGTATAAATGGCCCTATTATTCCCCTTTTTGAAAACATGCCTTTTATGATGTGGCTTTCCAGTTCCTTCCATCAAGAGGCCGTGGCATCATAACAATAATGAGTTCCCTAATCCATGAACATCAAATTTCTCTCCATTTATTTGTGTCTTCCTTAGAGTAACGTTTTGTCAGAAGTACTCCTAAGTATTTAATTCTTTCTAGTGCTACTGTGAATAGAATTTTTGGCTTAAAATTACTGTTGGATTGTCCATTGCTAGTCTATAGAAATACAATTTTGCTACTACTCTACTTTGGCTGGTTCTGTTACCTCCTGTGGCCAAGAAAATGTGGTAGAGGTGACAAAGTGCCACTAATAAGCCTAGTTCTCATGAAAACCTGCAGCTTCTGTTTGTCTTCATGGAATGCTGACACCGCCATGTAAACACGTGATGGCTGGCCTACTGAAGGATGAAACATGTGACTCAGTCACTCCATCACTTCACCAAACTGTCAGCCAGTCACGAGACACATGAGTGAGGCCATCTTAAACCAGCTATTCCCCAAACATATAAGCAAGCTCAGCCCAGAGTAAGAGAATTACCAAGCTTACCAAACTTTCTCATTAGCAATAATAAACACTTACTGTTTTATGCAACTGAGTTTAGGGATGGTTTGTTATACAGGAAAAGCCAACTGATAGACACATATAAGTGATCAATACAGTTCATTCTAGTTATCAAGCTCAGCTATATACCATTTGGAAACATTTTCCATCTGTAAATGTAAAATACATCAAAAAGCAGTTCAAGGAACTTTTTATTTTTTTAACATCTTTATTGGAGTATAATAGCTTTAAAACGGTGTGTTAGTTTCTGCTGTATAACAAAGTGAATCAGCTATGCATATACATATATCCCCATATCTCTTCCCTCTTGCGTCTCCCTCCCTCCCACCCTCCCTATCCCCCCGGCCAGGTGAACACAAAGCACTGAGCTGGCCTCCCCGTGTGATGAAGCTGCTTCCCACTAGCTATCTATTTTACATTTGGTAGTGTATGTATGTCCATGCCACTCTCTCACTTTGTCCCAGCTTACCCTTCCCCCTCCCTGTGTCCTCAAGCCCATTCTCTACGTCTACGTCTTTATTCCTGTCCTGCCCCTAGATTCTTCAGAACCTTTTTTTTTTTTTTAGATTCCATATATATGTGTTAGCATACGGTATTTGTTTTTGTCTTTCTGACTTACTTTACTCTGTATGACAGTCTCTAGGTCCATCCACCTCACTACAAATAACTCAATTTCGTTTCTTTATATGACTGAGTAATATTCCACTGTGTATATGTGCCACATCTTCTTTATCCATTCATCTGTCGATGGACATTTAGGTTGCTTCCAGGTCCTGGCTTTTGTAAACAGAGCTGCAATGAACATTGTGGTACATGACTCTTTTTCAATTATGGTTTTCTCAGGGTATATGCCCAGTAATGGGATTGCTGGGTTATATGGTAGTTCCATTTTTAGTTTTTTAAGGAACCTCCATACTGTTCTTCACAGTGGCTGTATCAATTTACATTCCCACCTACAGTGCAAGAGGGTTCTCTTTTCTCCACACCCTCTCCAGCATTTATTGTTTGTAGATTTTTTTTGATGATGGGCATTCTGACCAGTGTGAGTTGATACCTCATTATAGTTTTGATTTGCATTTCTCTAATGATTAGTGATGTTGAGCATCCTTTCATGTGTTCAGGAACTTTTTAAAAATCATTCTAAAATTGCAAAAGTTTTGGGATATGCTTTTACTCAAATATATTTTGTAAATAGAATAGAAAAAACATATTAGAACTTTAAAAATCAGAAAAGCTAATCTTCTCAGACAATGTCTCAAATTATGCCTCAAACCTTTTTGAAAGGAGATAGGATATACATATGCAAAATAAAAATTTCTCACTAAGAAACATTTATCTCAGAAAGATTTACAATATCACTCTTCATAAGAATGACCATGTTGAATAAGCATACTGTGACCCTTAAAAAAAAGCATTACACTAAAATATTACAATATTGCTTTCTTTGCAAATGACTCCTCTTCTTTAATCACTTAAGATATAAAGTAAATGATCCTTAAATAAACACCTTCAGAACACAATTGTCTGGTATTTGAAAGGTTTACTTTTCAAGAAATTATCCAAAGCCTAAACATGAATAATGTATTTTGATATTTAATCACATACCTCAAAGGCAATGTTTAAGTGTTCCCTATAATATGTACTTTTAAGTCATATTTTTTAACAAGAACTTCTTAAAATCACTTTGTTTAAAAAATAATGTTAAGTGATTAATAAGGTATTATATCTAAAAAGTAAACACAAAGACATTTATTAGCAAAGAAATAGGGAAATTTAAAAATAACCTTGCAACACTGTTGTGTATGTAATTTATCAAGAAATGTTGTAAAAGAACAAAACAAATGTTGGCTCATTCTGGAGCTTCTTTGTCATCATTAATGTATTCAGGTTTTCACAGCCGAACTGCTATACTTTGAAAAGACTTTCATGAAAGGAAACTCATATTCAATGTTTAAACAAAGCTGTCAGGTTACCAAGACTAAAATTTGTTTGAGTGTCCAGAAAATCTTTACTTAAAATAAAAACAAAAACTATGTTGGCAAACAAAATAAAATAAGTTTTTGTTTAACCATGCATATTTATTTTGGGGGAAAAATAGAGAAAGAACAATTTTAACATAAAAATGAGACTATTTTTGAGCAGCTATTTTGTTTCATTACTTGTTCTATTTCTCAAATTGATACAAATGATCTCCTTCTGTTTCTATCTGCTTGCCTTGTCAGTACAACTAACTGTCAGGGTTGGGGAGATCTCTTCTATCTAAACAGAAGATGTGCAGTTTGTAACCTGCTTAATTCGCCTTATGTCCTATGTCCTCAGTATGGTGTTCATTAAAATCTCAGCTGTTTTGTTCATAGCACTGGCA
Organism: Lipotes vexillifer; assembly: GCF_000442215.2. Classification (NCBI taxonomy): domain Eukaryota; kingdom Metazoa; phylum Chordata; class Mammalia; order Artiodactyla; family Lipotidae; genus Lipotes; species Lipotes vexillifer. The sequence continues at coordinate 4,802,999 of NW_006798629.1, read as the reverse complement.
GCCTAAACACAGGCTTATTTTTCTTTGTTAAAAGGCCAGATTGTACATAAATATACCCCTAATCTGTGTGTGTGTGTGTGTGTGTGTGTGTGTGTGTGTGTGTGTGTTAATGGCAAGAAATTAAACCAAGTATGTAAATGCTTCTTGGTGTTTTCATCACTCAAGTCAGGCATGTGAACTCACTTAGTCCCTTGCCTAGATGTTCATAAAAATAGCACCTCTCAGTCTTTGGAGAGAGGTTTAACGTAACAGCCATCTCTAAAATCAGATAACCTATATTAAGAACCACAAGTTGGTATAGACGAATTCTATAAATTGCCATTAAGAACCATCCTTAAGAGTCCCCATCCCTCCCCCTTCTATAAGTTCCTGGTAGGCCCTAGGTTTCCAATCCTATTTGCTTCCATGTATTTGATTATATAAAAGGTTTAAATGAAACCTAAATTACACTGCCTTAGCAATAAGATGAAATGGCTCGAATCAATTACTTTTTTTGGGCGGGGGGGGGCTTGGACAGAAAACTCAAAACTTTACATTTAATTGGCCAATCCAGTTACTGAACAGAATTTCTGTTCAGTTCTGACCTGTTCATAAGTAGATTTTAACACTAAATTTTAAGTGCAATATAAAAAATCTCATTGATGTGTATACAAATAATTTCAAAACTCATGTATGAATTGTATACATCCATGTATGAATTGCATAGTTAACAGTGTTCACATGCATCAAATTAATCCCATACTGAAACCATTAAGAGTAGAAGGTATAAAAATGTGTCAAATGTTTAACTACTAAATTTTTGTGTGAAGTTTGATTAACAAGACAAAAGATTTATTTTTAACTTGTTACTTGCAGTTAATTAAATGTACATAAAGGACTATTAAAATATTATGCCTGACAGCTGCAAAAAATAATTTAACCTCAGAATGACTGAAAACTACATACTGACCGATACAACATACATTTTTAAAATAACGTTACATTAACTATTAAACAGAGCTGCCTGAATATGATGACTTTAAGAAAACAACCGTAATTATATCTTCAAAACCTTTCCTCAAGAACTATCAGACAACTGATTTCAGAAAATGGCCTTATTAGGCAAAGATCTTGGAGATAACTGGCCAAGCATCAAAAGAACCACACTGAAGTCTCCTCTTCAATTTACATTCCCACCAGCAGTGCAAGAGTGTTCCCTTTTCTCCACACCCTCTCCAGCATTTATTGTTTCTAGATTTTTTGATGATGGCCATTCTGACCGGTGTGAGATGATATCTCATTGTAGTTTTGATTTGCATTTCTCTAATGATTAATGATGTTGAGCATTCTTTCATGTGTTTGTTGGCAGTCTGTATATCTTCCTTGGAGAAATGTCTATTTAGGTCTTCTGCCCATTTTTGGATTGGGCTGTTTGTTTTTTTGATACTGAGCTGCTTGTAAATTTTGGAGATTAATCCTTTTGTCAGTTGCTTTATTTGCAAATATTTTCTCCCATTCTGAGGGTTGTTTTTTGGTCTTGTTTATGGTTTCCTTTGCTGTGCAAAAGCTTTTAAGTTTCATTATATGGAGGTTCCTTAAAAAACTACAAATAGAACTACCATACGACCCAGCAATCCCACTACTGGGCATATACCCTGAGAAAACCATAATTCAAAAAGGGTCATGTATCAAAACGTTCATTGCAGCTCTATTTACAATAGCCAGGAGATGGAAGCAACCTAAGGGTCCATCATCAGATGAATGGATACAGAAGATTCGGCACATATATACAATGGAATATTACTCAGCCATAAAAAGAAATAAAATTGAGTTATTTGTAGTGAGGTGGATGGACCTAGAGTCTGTCATACAGAGTGAAGTAAGTCAGAGGGAGAAAAACAAATACCATATGCTAACACATATATATGGAATTTAAGGAAAAAAAAAAAGGTCATGAAGAACCTAGGGGTAAGATGGGAATAAAGACACAGACCTACTAGAGAATGGACTTGAGGATATGGGGAGGGGGAAGGGTAAGCTGTGACAAAGTGAGAGAGTGGCATGGACATATATACACTACCAAACGTAAAATAGATACCTAGTGGGAAGCAGCCGCATAGCACAGGGAGATCAGCTCCGTGCTTTGTGACCACCTAGAGGGGTGGGATAGGGAGGGTGGGAGGGAGACACAAGAGGGAAGAGATATGGGAACATATGTATATGTATAACTGACTTACTTTGTTATAAAGCAGAAACTAACACACCACTGTAAAGCAATTATACCCCAATAAAGATGTTAAAAAAAAAAAAAAAGAGTCTCCTCTTTGTTCCTGTTAACTTGTGAATCGTTTGTCGTGTATGGACTTACAAAGCTGCCTTCAGATAGGAAAAGAGCACTGACTTTTACCCTTGTGTTGAAGCTTTATTATCATGAATCCACCCAGGTTTAAGGAAAAAAGAGGTTCCCATACTAGAGCACTGAGGATGAAGCATTATAACTGAAGACCAGCTGAGAATGAGGAAATTACAGGATAGAAAGTGAGTCCAGCAATAAAAAGCTGGGTAAGGTTAAGACAACTACCTCGAAAGGAAGCAAGGCTACAACGATTTCATGTTTCATCCTTAAGGACACGAACAGAAGGACTTTTCAACACAATATGGCATGTAATACTATTTCCCAGTATGAAACCTGTCATATTCCTGATGTCATAATCAGGACAAACTTAATCATAAGGCCCTATCAAAAGATAACATAACTTAGGTTTTACTATGTTGTGAGTAGAACTAAAACTTCAGGAACAAATTTATCAGAAACTCAATAGCTGAGAGAAAGTCTCACTCCTGGTTTGGATAACCCTTGTGCTACTCTAAGCACCCTGGGGGTTCTTTTGTAACTAGGATAACCAGTAACACTGGATATATAACCTACTATAGGCTAAATTAACCCTCCCTAGAGTGAACTGAGAGGATCCAAGATAGGGTCTCTGTATTCACAGGAATAGAAGAGAATGAGGCACCCACATTTACCCAACTGAATCTCCTTAACAAAATCAAAGAGAATAATATAGTCAGTTCTTCACACTTGAAAAATGACTGTGGACAGCAACACGAAATTACTTAAACGAAATATGAACAACATAAAAAATTGGAAGTTATATTAAAGTATATAAATCAACCCTGATAAATTTTAAAGTATGATACTATTATCCCTACCACCTTTTAATAATGAAGGAAAATAAAGTAAATCACTATATAGGATTTATTAATACTAAGTGTTTCTGGTGTTGAAGAAACAGGCTTACCTTTTTAAAAGGTATTGTGAGGTTTGTGATTCTTCTGTGCACATCTGAAAACATTACTGACAGTTTTACTGCTGTCTCTCCACACTCAATTATTTTAAAAGACAAGATTTTTGAAATTATCATTATGAAAATCTCTTCATAGTACATCAGTAGCAGTTACTCTGAAAAATGGCAGAGCAGGGAAATCCAGAGCTCCATCCCTCCACAAAAGCAACTAGTAAGCTGGCAAAAACTGCTAAGAATTAGCTTTTGCAGAACTCTGAAATCTAGTTCAAAACTGATAACAAACGGGAAAGATGAATGAATAAAGAAGCTGCTGCATGGTGGGAGCCTGCAGCAGGTTGCCAAGCCAGAGTGAGCTACGGACTTTGTTCAGGATGAAACCCAGTTGAATGTTTCAACCTGTCTGGGCGCTCCCTGAAGAACCAGTGCAAACACCTGCCTTTGTCTGGCCAATTCTAGTGATCCCAGGGCTGGGGCAGCTTCCCTGGTAGCATTTGCTAAAAGCAGTGAAAGCCAAAACTATTGGCTATGGCAGGCTAGTGCTAGAAATAACAGTCAGGACAAATAATAGACAAACCAAGTAGCCTGGGAAGGAAAAGGTTGGGAAAGGAGGTATGTGGTGGAGTGAGGGGTTTTAAAAGTTACCTGTATACAAGGGAATCGAGAGCGTGAGACACACGCTCAGAAAGGGCCTGAAAAGACCCTAAACGTTCACTCCTGACTGAACTTCACGGTTCATACAAGCAGGATGTAAAGGCTAAGGCAAGGCTGTAAGTAGCCTGGTCAAGCAATGAGGGTGCGCCTGCCTTAACACAGACCCAACACACAAAGTCTAAGACAGCGCTGTTTCCTTCTTTTCCTGGCCCCTGGTATTTAAGGAAACTGGCAAAACGGTAGCTGACCACGGATGTAACAGACCAGACAGAGCAGAGACTTCAATGGTTATACACAACAAAGACTTTATATATATTTATTTATACACACACAGACTTTATAATAATAGTTTATAAAAGACACTAAAACAATAACAACCCACAACTACCAGAAACAACAAACCCCAAGGAGGAGGGGAAGAATCTAATTTCCAAAGTTGGCACACTATAATATTCAAAATAATCCAGTTTTCAACAAAAAATTAAGAGAAACAAGAAACAATGAAAAGAAACAAGAAAGTATGGCCCATTCACAGAAAAAAAAATTAACAGGAAATGTCCCTGAGGAAGCCCAGACATTGAACTTACTAGACAAAACTTTAAACCAATTGTCACAAATATGTTCAAACAGATAAAGGAAACCATGAACAAAGAACTAAAGGACACCAGGGGAACAATGTCTAAACAAACTATATCAATAAAAAGATAGATATTATGGGCTTCCCTGGTGGCACAGTGGTTGAGAGTCGGCCTGCCAATGCAGGGTAATACCCAGAGAAAACCATAATTCAAAAAGACACATGCGGGGCTTCCCTGGTGGCACAGTGGTTGAGAGTCCGCCTGCCGATGCAGGGGACATGGGTTCGTGCCCTGGTCCTGGAAGATCCCACATGCCACAGAGTGGCTGGACCCATGAGCCATGGCCGCTGAGCCTGCACGTCCGGAGGCTCAACGGGAGAGGCCACAACAGTGAGAGGCCCACGTACCGTTAAAAAAAAAAAAAAAAAAAAAAAAAAGATAGATATTACAAACAGAAACAAAATAGCAATTCTGTAGCTGGAAATTACAACAAATAAAATTAAAATCCACTGGAGGCATTCAACAGCAGATCTGAGCACACAGAAGAATCAGCACAGTTGAATATGTCCAATGAGATTATTTAGTCTAAGGGGAAGTAAAAAGAACAAGGAGAAGAACAGAGCAGAGATAAATAAAACAGAGAATAGAAAAACAATAGAGAATCAATGAAACAGAAAGTAGGTTCTTTGAAAAGAACAAAATTGACAAACCTTTGGCTAGACTGACATGGGGGAAAAAAACACTTTACTAAAATCAGAAATGAAGGTGGGGACTTTACTACAGATCTTACAGAAACAAACAGGATTATACAAAATACTACAAACAACTGTTCACTGACAAATTTGATAATCTAAATGAAATGGACAGATTCCTAGAAACTCACAAATTGCCAAAACTGCATCAAGAAGAAAAAGAAAATCTGAACAGACCCGTAAGAAGAGATTAGGTAAACAATCAAAAAACTCCCAAAAAAAGTCTAGGACCAGATGGCTTCACTAGTAATTCTTCCAAATATTAATAATAATTAATACCAATCCTTCTCAAACTCTTCTAAAAACTAGGAGGGAGCACTTACCTACAAAGCCAGTATTACCCTGATACCGAGCCAGATAAGGATATTACAGGAAAACTATAGACCAATATCCCATATCAATATAGCTACAAAAATAAATTCTCAACAAAATAATAGCAGACTGAATCCAGCTGCATTTTAAGAGAATTAAACATCATGACCAAGTGGGGTTTACCCCAGGAATGCAAAGATGGCTCAGTATATGAATATCAATTAATGTAACACACCATATTCATAAAATGAAGGAAAAAACAACATGATCATCTCAATGCAGAAAAAGCCTTTGACAAAATCCAACATCCTTTCTTGATTAAAAACACTGAACAAACTAGGAATGGAAGGGAACTTTCTCAACATAAAGAAGGGCATTTATGAAAAACTCATATCTAACATCAGTCAATGGTGAAAGACTGAAAGCTTTCTTCCCAAAATCACAAACGAGACACCACTTCTATTCAGCACTTCACTAGAAGTTCTAGCCAGTGTAATTAGACAAGAAAAACAAAAGCTATTCAAATTGAAAAGGGAGGAGTAAAAAGATCACTATTAGAAGCTGACATGATCTTATATAGAGAAAATAGCAAAGAATCTACACACACAAAAACACTAGCTAATAAATGAATTCAGCAAAGTTGCAGGATACAAGATCAACATATGAAAATCAGTGTATTTCTTTACACTAAGCATAGTTGCAATCCAGCTAAATTCAGTAAGTATATTAAGGAGTCAGAATAAAAGAGTCTCTTTGACAGGAGCCTCTAAATTCATGTGAAGAAACTTTTGGTTTACCAGTCCCAATGCTATGAAACCGTTTTTAGGATATTCTATTTGAGGAAAATTTTGGAAAAAATAACATCCTACCACTCTCTGTCTCACTTCCATTATATACATTTATTTTAATAACATAGTAATAGTTATTCTAAAACAAGGGTCAACAAATTACAGCCCATAGGCCAAACTGGTCAACCTCCTGTTAGGTAATGTTTTATTGAAACACATTCCCAGGCATTTGTTTACATACTGTTTCTGACTGCTCTCATGCTGAAATGGCATGGCCTGCAAACCTGAAGTATTTACTATCTGGCCCTTTAAGAAAAAAATTTGACAACCTCAGTTCTGAAAAATAATCTAGTATAAAAATTGACCTCAGATTCGCATCTGACAGGTATATTAAGATTTCTCTTTTACCTTGTCAATTATAAGTAACCACCCTATTCAAAACCAAATAAAAACTCCAAAAGTATGGCTGAGTTAATGTTCAAATGATTATGAAATTATTTCCAATCCAGAGCCAAGGACTGGTCATACAAAAAAGGGCTTTGCTCATTAATTAAAGAGAGAATGCTTTTAAAAAAATGTTAGATGACTGATTATCTATCCAAGTCTAGTTTTAACTGTTCTCTGATTATCTGATGTAGTTCTAAGCTCAAAGGTTTTTGCTTCCCCTGCAGTACCTTGTGTGGAACAAAGCTGTGCTTAATGCATGTTACTTTGATTTCATAAAGTATATAAAAATCAGAATAGTTAAGTAACTTTCACTGGGAAGGAAAAAATGACATTTTTACTTTTCCTTTTTTATATTATTTTCATGAAGAGTCCAACTCTTTGCCCATTGCCTGTTGAAACTGGCCCAAATGCTACGACACTGCAAAACTGAGATTATATAAACTGGTTTTTCTGGACACTTGATTGTGCCCATGTTAGAGGAATATAACTGAATAACACACTCACTTAAAATTCTATTACAAATAAGCATACTTTCTCTACTGCCCCTGTGATAATGCCATGATCCCATATGTATAGACTCTTACTCACTGAAAGTATAATAAATATTTGTCGATTATAAATGAATGAATGAACGGATGAATGAATAAATAAATAAATAAAGTTATATGAAGGATTAGATCAGTAGTAGGTAATGTTGATGGGAAAGACTATCCACCCAAAGATTACATTACAAGAGGATTTGGCCTGTTTCAGGAGTGAGACAGAGAACTATTATAAACTAAAAAGGCTTGAGAGGTGTTGTAAGCAGGGAGTGTAGCACACTTTTAAAAAAATAATGTGTCCTTTCAAGAACCCCTAGTCTTGAGTATTCTGTATATTTCAAATAAACTAAGCATGTGTTTTATATTAAACTGGCATGATGACTGAAGGGGAAATGTATGGTGCCACTTGAAAAAAGGTAAAAATCAGTGGATGAGGAACCCTAGTATCTTTTATTTTTAATTAATAAATCTTATTTTGAGAGTTGTTTTGGGTTAAAAAAAAAAAAAAAAACTGAGCAGAAACATATTCCCCATCCCTCACACTCATAGCTTCCCCTAGTATTCACATCTTGCATTAATGTGGTACATTTGTTACACTGATGCATCAACGGTGATACAATATTATTAACTAAAGTTTATCATTTACATTAGGATTTACTCTTTGTGTTGTACATTGTAGGGGTTTTGACAAATGTCTAATGACATGTATCCACAATTACAGTATCATACAGAACAGTGTCAGTGCCCTAAAGATCCTCTGTGCTCTACCTATTCATCCCTCCCTCCACCCTCAGCCCTGGCAACCCCTGGTTTTTTTACTGTCTTCATAGTGTTGTCTCTTCCAGAATGTTATATAGTTGGAATCATAGAGTATATAATAACCTTTACAGACTGGCTTCTTTCACTTAGTAATATGCATCTAAGGTTTCTCCTTGTTCTTCTGTGACCTAATACCTCATTTATTTTTATCACTGAATACGTATATACAATTCCACTGTATATACATATCATTTTGCTTATCCATTCACCTATTGAAGGTCATCTTGGTTGCTTCCAAGTTTTGGCAATTATGAATAAAACTGCTATGAACACTGTGTGCTGGTTTACGTTTAGACTTAAGTTTTCAATTCATTTGGGCAAACACCAAGGAGTGAAACTCCGGATCACATGGTAAGAGTACATTCAGCCTTGTAAGAAGTCAAACTGTCTTCCCAAGCGGCTGCACCAATCTGTATGCTCACTAGCAGTGAACGGGGGCTCCTGCTGGCTCCACATCCTCACTGGCGTTTGGCCTCATGTCCTGGATCTTAATCAGCCCAATAGATGTGTAGTGGTATCTCATTTTAATTTGCAATTTCCTGATGACCTATGATGTTGAGCATCTTCTCCTATGCTTATCTCTGTATCTTGTTTGGTAAAATTTCTGCTCACGTATTTTGCTCATTTTTTAACTGATTGGGTTGTTTTCTTATTCCTGGGTTATTAAAGTTCTTTGTATATCTTAGATACCAGTCTTTTATCAGATAATTTTTATAAAGATTTTTCTCCCAGTCTCTGGCTTGTCTTTCATTCCCTTATAGTTTTAATTCTAATGAAATCCAACTTATCAATTTTTTCTTTCATTGATCATGCTTTTTGGTTTTGAAACTAAAATGTTATCACCAAACCCAAGGTCATGAAGATTTTCTCCTATGTCATCTTCTGGAAATTTTATAGTTTTGCATTTTACATTTAGGTTGATGATCCATTTTGAGTTAGTTGTTTTTGAAAGGTATAAAATCAATGTCTAGATTTCTTCCCCCCCACCCCCATGGAGATATCTAACTGGTCCAGCTCCATTTGTTGAAAAAACTATCCCTTTTTCCACTGAATTGCCTTTGCTCCTTTTTCAGTATCACTTAAAACTATATTTGCATGGGTCTATTTCTGGGCTCTCTAGTCTGAAGTCAGATATTGTCAGTCTTCGAATTTTGTTCTCCTTCAATGTTATATTGTCTATTCTGGGTTGGACTTGGACTTTAATAGAGAAATCCTGTGTAGTCACACTGGAAAGTGATTGAACAAGCAGAGACCAGGTTGTGAAGTCTTTTTAGAACTTTCTTTAAAACTTCACTTAATCCAAAAAGCAAACAAACAAAAACAAAAAACAACAATTAAAAAGACACAGGCTGCTCATAAAGGCACTTCTGAATTGCTTATAACCCTGACATGCAGTGAATTAATCTTCAGACCTAACATAAAATAAACACATTAAGGGCATATTATGTTGTTTCAAGAAGGTTGGGGGAATTCATTGGTGGCCCAGTGGTTAGGACTTGGCATTTTCACTGGCATGGCCCAGGTTCAATCCCTGGTCAGGGAACTAAGATCCTCATGGCATGGCAAAAAAAAAAACATCGGGGCAATTTCTTACTTACAAAATAGAGAACTAAGAATGAAGACCACATACAGGCAAGATTTGGAAGAGAGCAATTAACTTCTTGCATTTGGCCTTCTTTGAGAAAGCAAATCAATGTCTTATTTTAAAATCTATTACATTTTAAAGAACAAGTATTTAAATAATCAGATTCTGGTTACTCTTCTAATATTCTATAACATAGGCTAAGGAATCAATAGACAAATGTATTTAAAAGTCAAGACAGAATTTAGAGATGAGGTATAATAAGAATCACATGAAGGCCAAATGAGAACTGCTTGCTGTAGTATATGTAGCAGTTAATAAAAGCAGTAGTTTACACATGCAAAACTCAAAATGCTATTTAAAGAATCACCTAAGCTAATTTTCTACTATTGCTAAGTAGACTGTTCTAGTAAATGACTCTATTCTGACTCACCTGACCTATGAACACCCTGACAGACTGAATTCAGAATTTAGGGCACAAAAGGAGAGCCAATGACGGATTGCTGCATAAACATTCACGAGCACTGAAAAACTAAATATACTCCTGTGAACCTCTTTCCTAGAAATGTGAGATATAGTTAATTTTTCAAAGTCTAGATTCGCTAAGCTTCTTGCATTTGACATTTAAATATTTACTACCTAATTACTCTTCTGCTTGTTTTTTTTTTTTTTTTTTTTTACTCCCAACTTTAGGAATTTTTGTTATTAACCAAAGAAGGAAAGGAAAAAGATAAAAACAATAGCAACTCAAATCAATCAAATTAGGCAAAAAGACTGTCAAACTAATTTTTTAAATTACAGTATTGAATTATCTGGATTGCATTTATCTCCCTTCCACATAAAATCACCACTTGATTACATGACAGTAAATCTTGCTCTTGTGTTTATGGAGGACTGCAGATCTTATTATGACTGGGTTGACCATCCATCTCCTTCTGCTTACTCTGCATATCTAGAAACAGAAACATAACCATTTATTCCTCCCTGGATCTTGTGATCTCAATGTATAGAGTAGGCCGGGTAGAAGAAGAGCTTTTTTTCATTGGCTATAAAAGTGAACTCTTGGGTACGAAATGGGCAGAAATAGAAACACAGCTGTAGAGAGCAAACGTATGGACACCAAGGGGGGTAAGTAGCAGGGGGTGGGTAGCTGTGTAATGAATTGGGAGACTGGGATTGACATGTATATACTAATATGTATAAAATGGATAACTAATAAGAACCTGCTGTATAAAAAAATAAATAAAATAAAATTCAAAAAAAAGAAAACAAAAGCCGAAAACTGAGAATTAAAACATTTTTATTTCCTACCTTTCCTATATGCTACACCATTCTGTTCCTCTCTATTAGCGTGACTAATTATTTTAACTATTAATTAACTTATAATAATGATAATAATAGTAAATTAACTATTAATGATTTTAACTTTTTATGATATTCAAAAAAGTGGAATATTATTGCAGTATTAAGCAAAAACCAGATAAAACTGAACACTTAAAATTTTCGAGGATCAAACACAAACACATGGAAGCTAAACAATACACTACTTAATAACGAAGTGATCACTGAAGAAATCAAAGAGGAAATTTAAAAATACCTAGAAACAAATGACAATGGAGACACAACGACCCAAAACCTATGGGATGCAGCAAAAGCAGTTCGAAGAGGGAAGTTTATAGCAATACAAGCCCACCTTAAGAAGCAGTAAACATCTCGAATAAACAACCTAACCTTGCACCTCAAGCAATTAGAGAAAGAAGAACAAAAAAAACCCAGAGTTAGCAGAAGGAAAGAAATCATAAAAATCAGATCAGAAATAAATGAAAAAGAAATGAAGGAAACAATAGCAAAGATCAATAAAACTAAAAGCTGGTTCTTTGAGAAGATAAACCAAACAGATAAACCATTAGCCAGACTCATCAAGAAAAAAAGGGAGAAGACTCAAATCAATAGAATTAGAAATGAAAAAGGAGAAGTAACAACTGACACTGCAGAAATAAAAAAGATCATGAGGGATTACTACAAGCAACTCTATGCCAATAAAATGGACAATCTGGAAGAAATGGACAAATTCTTAGAAATGCACAAACTACCAAGACTGAATCAGGAAGATATAGAAAATATGAACAGACTAATCACAAACACTGAAATTGAAACTGTGATTAAAAATCTTCCAACAAACAAAAGCCCAGGACCAGATGGCTTCACAGGCGAATTCTATCAAACATTTAGAGAAGAGCTAACACCTATCCTTCTCAAACTCTTCCAAAATATAGCAGAGGGAGGAACACTCCCAAACTCATTCTACGAGGCCACCATCACCTTGATACCAAAACCAGACAAGGATGTCACAAAGAAAGAAAACTACAGGCCAATATCACTGATGAACATAGATGCAAAAATCCTCAACAAAATACTAGCAAACAGAATCCAACAGCACATTAAAAGGATCATACACCATGATCAAGTGGGGTTTATTCCAGGAATGCAAGGATTCTTCAATATACGCAAATCTATCAATGTGATTAACCATATTAACAAATTGAAGGAGAAAAACCATATGATCATCTCAATAGATGCAGAGAAAGCTTTTGACAAAATTCAACACCCATTTATGATAAAAACCCTGCAGAAAGTAGGTGTAGAGGGAACTTTCCTCAATATAATAAAGGCCGTATATGACAAGCCCACAGCCAACATCATCCTCAATGGCGAAAAACTGAAAGCATTTCCACTAAGGTCAGGAACAAGACAAGGTTGCCCACTCTCACCACTCTTATTCAACATAGTTTTGGAAGTTTTAGCCACAGCAATCAGAGAAGAAAAGGAAATAAAAGGAATCCAAATCGGAAAAGAAGAAGTAAAGCTGTCACTGTTTGCAGATGACATGATACTATACATAGAGAATCCTAAAGATGCTACCAGAAAACTACTAGAGCTAATCAATGAATTTGGTAAAGTAGCAGGATACAAAATTAATGCACAGAAATCTCTGGCATTCCTATATACTAACGATGAAAAATCTGAAAGTGAAATCAAGAAAACACTCCCATTTACCATTGCAACAAAAAGAATAAAATATCTAGGAATAAACCTACCTAAGGAGACAAAAGACCTGTATGCAGAAAATTATAAGACACTGATGAAAGAAATTAAAGATGATACAAACAGATGGAGAGATATACCATGTTCTTGGATTGGAAGAATCAACATTGTGAAAATGACTCTACTCCCCAAAGCAATCTATAGATTCAATGCAATCCCTATCAAACTACCACTGGCATTTTTCACAGAACTAGAACAAAAAATTTCACAATTTGTATGGAAACACAAAAGACCCCGAATAGCCAAAGCAATCTTGAGAACAAAAAATGGAGCTGGAGGAATCAGGCTGCCTGACTTCAGACTATACTACAAAGCTACAGTAATCAAGACAGTATGGTACTGGCACAAAAACAGAAAGATAGATCAATGGAATAGGATAGAAAGCCCAGAGATAAACCCATGCACATATGGTCACCTTATCTTTGATAAAGGTGGCAGGAATATACAGTGGAGAAAGGACAGCCCCTTCAATAAGTGGTGCTGGGAAAACTGGACAGGTACATGTAAAAGTATGAGATTAGATCACTCCCTAACACCATACACAAAAACAAGCTCAAAATGGATTAAAGACCTAAATGTAAGGCCAGAAACTCTCAAACTCTTCTAGGAAAACATAGGCAGAACACTCCATGACATAAATCACAGCAAGATACTTCTTGACCCATCTCCTAGAGTAATGGAGATAAAAACAAAAATAAACAAATGGGACCTAATGAAACTTCAAAGCTTTTGCACAGCAAAGGAAACCATAAACAAGACCAAAAGACAGCCCTCAGAATGGGAGAAAATATTTGCAAATGAATCAACTGACAAAGGATTAATCTCTAAAATTTACAGGCAGCTCATGCAGCTCAATAACAAAAAAATAAACAACCCAATCCAAAAATGGGCAGAAGACCTAAATAGACATTTCTCCAAAGAAGATATACAGACTGCCAACAAACACATGAAAGAATGCTCAACATCATTAATCATTAGAGAAATGCAAATCAAAACTACAATGAGATATCATCTCACACCAGTCAGAATGGCCATCATCAAAAAATCTAGAAACAATAAATGCTGGAGAGGGTGTGGAGAAAAGGGAACACTCTTGCACTGCTGGTGGGAATGTGAATTGGTTCAGCCACTATGGAAAACAGTATGGAGGTTCCTTAGGAAACTACAAATAGAACTACCATATGACCCAGCAATCCCACTACTGGGCATATACCCTGAGGAAACCAAAATTCAAAAAGACTCATGTACCAAAATGTTCATTGCAGCTCTATTTACAATAGCCCGGAGATGGAAACAACCTAAGTGCCCATCGTCGGATGAATGGATAAAGAAGATGTGGCACATATATACAATGGAATATTACTCAGCCATAAAAAGAAACGAAATTGAGCTATTTGTAATGAGGTGGATAGACCTAGAGTCTGTCATACAGAGTGAAGTAAGTCAGAAAGAGAAGGACAAATACCGTATGCTAACACATATATATGGAATTTAAGAAAAAAAAATGTTATGAAGAACCTAGGGGTAAAACAGGAATAAAGACACAGACCTACTGGAGAACAGACTTGAGGATATGGGGAGGGGGAAGGGTGAGCTGTGATAGGGCGAGAGAGAGACATGGACATATATATACTAACAGACGTAAGGTAGATAGCCAGTGGGAAGCAGCCGCATGGCACAGGGATACCGGATCGGTTCTTTGTGGCTGCCTGGAGGGGTGGGATAGGGAGGGTGGGAGGGAGGGAGACAAAGAGGGAAGAGATATGGGAACATATGTATATGTATAACTGATTCACTCTGTTATAAAGCAGAAACTAACACACCATTGTAAAGCAATTATACCTCAATAAAGATGTTAAAAAAAAAATTTTTCGAGGATCTATGTTCTATTATTTTTAAATGGTAATTAAAAGTTTACGATACTATTTACACAATGATAAATAGGACATATACATATTGGTAAGTGCCAAAAAGGTATTTGTTTTATTTACACTCTTGCACACTTTGCTTTCTGGCTTTGTACTTTCCCTTCCATCACTTTATATCTAGTAGCAATTTCGCAAAATCACTCGGTCCATTAAAAGTTTCTTTCTTTCTGCTATAAGGAGCCAAGAATGCATTATGACATTTTTCTATGTGAGGTATGCTATTAAATAATAGCTTGTACACTAATTAAAGCAAATGTAATTGTGAGAACACATTGACATTGTTAAAGTAAATTACTCAATTTAACGGTTTCATTTCAAGTGACCTTAATTGTATTAATTGTGATGCTAGCTAATTAAATTGAAGAGCATTAAATATATTGTTCTAATATGTCCTAAAGGAGCAAATTTTCCATCACATCAGCAAAAGTAAAATAATGATTATATGGAACCCCCCACCCCAAAGTCTCCTACACACATGTACACACAATGGGTCAAGCAGAAAAGGTCTCACCAGACTGCATTTATCATTACTATTTTAATATTGGTAGCAGGGCATAAAACAGACCACATAGAAGTAACTGATCTTTAGATAAATGGTTAATTTTAGGACATTCTTTTATGTCAGGTTAAACAGAAATTACTTCATCATTACAAAGAGTTAAAATATTGAAAAAAATTGGAGTGAGGAAACAAAGATTGGTATAGAGGACAGCAATATGAAAATAAATGTTAAAATACTCCAACTCTATGTAAATCAGATGTTACTTATTAAATGCTTAGTATATCAAGTCATAAGGATACATAGTAAAAAATAGTTATGGCCCTCATTCTTGAGAAGAAACTTAATAGCACAAGAGAGTTACATGTTACTTCCATATAACTGACATATCACCTTCTCAGATAACAACATAGATGCTAAATAACTCTCAGTCTTTAAAATACAATCTTCACTGCCTTACAAAATCCCCAGCATTTGGCCCCTGCCTGCTAGGCCCATCCTGTGCCATTCCATGTCACCCACAATGCTCCAGCCACCGTGATCTTCCTTCAGTTCCTTGAACAGGATGAGCCTATTCCTATCCTAGGAACTTCCTCCATATGAACACTTTCCTTTTTCTAGACTGGTGTTTCTTTCATTCTGCCTATCTGTCTGTCCATCTGTCTCCCACTTTCTGTCACCACCTTTGCGTGCCTGGCTCATCTGTCATTCACATGCAACTGACGTATCACCTTCTCAGAGAGATCTTCCCTGACAATCTAAAGTACGCACATAGACGCTCACTGTAACACTACCTTATCATGATTCTTACCTAGCCTTTATCATTCTCTGCTATTTTTTTCCTCATTTTTGTACTTTTCCTTTTTTTTTTTATTTTTATTTTTTTGCTGTCTCTCTCATGCTAAAATGTGAATTTCAATGAAAGAGAGCACCTGGACTATTTGTTTAATAGCCTATCCCCAGATACTAGATTATCAATGAATATTTTTGAATGAATGAATAAACGTCAGGTCTGTGACCCACAGCCCCTACTGTGATTAAATATACGTGCCTTTATGGTCTCTATTCATTTATTAAGTATGACTGAAATTTCTTGACCATCATGCCAACATGTCTGATTGAAAATCTGTAAGTTCAACAAAACAGATCTATTCACAAGTCTAATTAAAGATTCAAATTGATAGCAGTGTTCTAAGCTTGGTCAATATCAGTCATACTCTATTCTGCTGTCCTTTCTGGCCCTACTGATGCACTAGCAGAAAACAACTAATATAAATCTTTGATAAGAAATCCACTGTAGGTCACTGAACCTAAATGGGGCTTTTGGTTTATGTTTTTCTAAGGTTTTAAGATAATACTGTCACTCTACATCACCTCTATAGCTCTAGTTATGCCTAGACCCAACCAAAACAAACCACCATCACACAGCCTCTCATTTTTGGTGATCCAAGAATATTATAAGGCTGACTAAGCATGGTGGGAAAAATATCTCAAGGTATGGATATTCCTTTGCAGATTAACTTTGCCCAAGGGGGTAGTGGTGACAGCTCTTGCAGGGCTACTGTTTCTGTCTGCCACCAGAGCAGTGAGGTCTCCTTTGCTCCTAAAGACATGGGAAATGAAAAAAAATCCCAGTACAACTAAAATAACTCTTCACACAACCCCAACTCTAAAGGAACTGAAAAGGGGCCTCTCCATTAAGTAAATACTAGGAATTGCCACAACAACGAAAACTTCAAATTAAACTAAAAACTGGATTCAATTAATGAGAAATAGACAACACAATAAAAAAAGATCAGAATTCAGACCAGAAGACTTTTATTTCAAGAGTACATTTTACGAACAGTGAATTTCATTGTTACCATTAAAATGTCTAACTTGCTAAATCTCAATCCACTGTGAGAGCACGAATACATAAAATCCATATATAGTCATCTAAATCTAATATTAAAGAGTAACTTGAAACTTCCTCACCATTTAAATGTTTACGCCTGATATTTAACCACTACCTTTTCATGTTAATTCCATTTACTCAAGTCAGCTAGTGAGTGGTATCTTGAAAATGCCTTACCACTAATTACTCTTCAATACTCTTCCCATCACCGAAATTACTCTTCAATACTCTTCCCATCACCGAATCACAGATTTTTTCCTTTTATAGTTTTTAACCTATGCAATTCTGAAGCACTGACCACCTTGGACCTACTGGAAGCTCTCACATCTGTAGCTTCTTTAATTTTGGCCCTCCTTTATCTTTCCCCAACTTTGACTGTTTTAAAATACTGCTCTCTCTATCCAATTTCTAATCATGGAGAATTCTGACCAATCAATCCTCAGTTCTTTTCTCTTTCTTTGAATTTCTTACCTGTCTCATACTGTGAACTGATATCTCTGGAGGATGACTTTCAGATCTCTTAACTCATGGCCTTTCAGACTGAAGTCTCTCATTTCCCACTTTCTTTCGGACAGTATAATTTAGAGGAACAGGGCATGACATGTTCTCTGCTCTTTGATGTAACTTCTACCTATTGTCACACCAAGTAACAAAATCCGTCTTTAAGGAGACATTTTAAAAAACATCCATTTAAAAAAATCCTTGTTATGTCATTTAAGAACTTCCAAGTCGCTCTACCATTTATTTAACAATCTTCATCTTCAACAAAGCCACCATTTTCCTTAATGACTTAATAGCCTTACTTACAGTTTTTCATCTATCTAAACTGCCATTTTCCTCCATATGTAGAGAGATTTTTTCATTAATATGATACTTTTTGCAAAACGACACAGACAGTAAAAAGATCAGTGGTTGCCAGGGGTTGAGGGGCATGGGATGGGGAAGATGAAACAGGCAGAGCACAGAGAATTTTGGGAAAATACTCTGTATGACACTATAATGACAGGTGCACGTCATTATACATTCGTCCAAACTCATAGAACGTCCACCACCAAGAGTGAATCCTAATGTAAACTACAGAGTTTGGGTGATTATCATGTGTCAGTGTAGGCTCATCAGTTATCACAAATGTACCACTCTGGTGGGAGATATAGATAATGGGGAGGCTGTGCATATATGGGAACCAGAGGGTATATGGGAAATCTGTACCTTCCTCTTAATTTTGCTGTGAACCTAAAACTGCTCTGAAAATACAAAGTGTTTAAAATTAAAAAAAAAAAAAAAAAAAAAAAAAAAGATTTCAAACCAAAACGTATCCAAATCGACATAGATCCAATTTATTACACAGAGCTAATGAAGGTACTGAGCTGGTTTATTGGCTACCACTAGACAATGTCCCAACGAATTAACATAGTTATCAAAGACTTACATACTGTTCCCATGTCCCCTTTATGACTCCCATCACCATGCTACTCCATGCTTCATCTCTCCTAACTCAATCCCTTCCAAAACTTTCTACTCTGCCCTCTTATAAGCCCCTTCCATAACAGCAAACTTCTTTATATTCTCAAACTATCAATGAATTCTTCTGCCATCAACTTCCTTGCCTACTGTCTACCTATTATACTCCCCTGACAAAACTACTTTATCTTTTTTTGGCTGTGTTGGGTCTTTGTTGCTGTGCAGGCTTTCTCTAGCTGTGGTGAGAGGAGGCTACTCTTCATTGCGGTGCGTGGGCTTCTCATTGCTATTGATTCTCTTGCTACAGAGCATGGGCTCTAGGAGTGCGGGCTGCAGCAGTTGCAGCACACAGGCTCAGTAGTTGCGGACGTGGGCTCTAGGGCACGCAGGCTTCAGTAGTTGCAGCATGCAGGCTCAGTAATTGCGGCACATGGGCTTTAGGGCGTGCAGGCTTTGCAACATGCAGGCTCAGAAGTTGCGGCACACAGGCTCTAGGGCACACGGGGTTCAGTAGTTGCAGCATGCAGGCTCAGTAGTTGTGGCACTCAGGCTTAACTGCTCCACGGCATGTGGGATCTTCCCAGACCAGGGTTCGAACCCGTGCCCCCTGCATTGGCAGGCGGATTCTTAACCACCGTGCCACCAGGGAAGTCCAACTACTGCCTGCTTTTGATTGTGGCTAAATCCTAGGTGCTGAATTCTGCTAGACATAATCACACAGGTTTATAAGCTTGTATCACCTATAAATTATGATCTCTAATATCACCTTGGCCCCCAAGATTATATATTCTTTTTCAACTCAATCTAACCTTTGTTGCTCTCCACAAATCTTCAAATGCTTCATTCTGTCACTCACTATCAGCAAATTATCTCACCCTAACATATCAAGAAAGAGAAATATCAATGATATTTCACTGAACCCTCTGCCATCAAACAAATGAACTTACTGCACTTAAACATCTGTTCTCCATTCTTCCTCTCCCTCTCTCTCTACGAATCCCTCCATCTTGGCTCTAGACTGCATCTGAAACCAAGCAGAGCCCTGCCACTGCCCTGTTCCAAGTACAAAGGCCCCTCCACACCCCCTAGCTCTTGTTTACAGAAAAGCTGAAGTCTCCCAAGCTTCCCTGAGTCACAGAAGAGCAGGCTCAAGAAGTTAATGATTAGGACAATAGAGGCACAGAATCCTTCAGTGTCTGATGCACATTCCTGAGTTGTTTTACAGATACTGTAACTGCCACCAGAGGGAAAACACTAACTGCGTGATGACCAGACTGTAGCCATGACATAAGCTGTTCCACCTTGAGCAGTACTGAATCTATGGCTAGCACAATTCCAAGAACTGGCCTTAAAACAGTGGGATTAACACTATTGCTCATAATAATCTGTATCTTTGTGGGCATCAAAATAATTGTGGCTTTTTCTCCCCATATATGTAAGCAGGCAACTAAAATTATCAGCAAAGAGATGCTACAGACCCATGTCGACACCTTCCACTCTAAGAATATGGCACCCTGTGTCAGCATGAAGAAGTTACAGAAGATGGACCTTCGCTCATAATCCCACAGAAATGGAATGACGTCTGACAGCGGTGATTTGTAAGCAAATTTTTGCAGGCAGTTTGTTGCAGGAAGTAGCTCTCTGCAGGAGGCCACTTTTGTCCTGTCACTTTAGCAAGGCTGTATTTTAACTAACCTCTGGCCCAAGCACACCTTTCAAATCTTTTTGATCACACAGTACTTTGCCTAACCTGTTGATTCTTTCCATAGATCAAAGAAGTAGGATTGAAGAATGAGTAATTAACAGATGACTGGATCTCTTCCCCAGCTCCCCCTTCAGTAATCTCGCAATCAAACTGTGTGAACAAAATAGCATCTAAAGAAAGATCACACCGCTCAATGCTCTGTGGTGACCTAAATGAGAAGGAAATCCAAAAAAAGAGGGGATATACGTATGCGTATAGCTAATTCACTTTGCTGTACAGTATAAACTAACACAATATTGTAAAGGAACCATACACCAATAAAAATTTTAAGAAAGAAAGATCATTTTTTGGATCTTTCCAAAAAATGGAAAGGAGTCGACAAGCCTGCACACAATGGGAGATGGCTACAAATCTGACCCCCTATCTCAATGAGTAACTGAGATTATTTCCCCTCTTTCCTTTTAAAAATTTTCATGGCCGAGCAGAATCTTCGGAATTGGTTGTGGGACAGGAGTCCGTGTTCTCCCCAGATTGCCGGCTCTCTGATTAATGTGACCTTTCCGTTCTTAATCAGCACCTGTCACACAAGTGCTGACTTTTCGAGCAGTGAGCAGCCAAACCTGAGTTCAGTAACACTTCTACTAACTGGAAAAACCGTACTAAAGATCATAATAGAACAGTGTCATTTATCACATCAACTTCAGTAAACTAATTGAATTACCACCAATTTATTCATCAGTAAAGCCACGCACCTCCTTCTAGTCATAAAACTCTATGATATAGTAACAGAAAGAAAGGAAGATTGGGACAAAAAAGTACAAGAGACAAAAATGGAGTAGGCAGGATATCCTGAATGTCTTGGGTTTTTCTTAAGTAGGTTACTGAATATTTTATACATGAGCTAGAAAGAAAGCTTTGAAACAGATATTATATAAAAAGGCATTACATTAAGTAATTATCTGAATACTATAAAAGCTGTAAGAAGGCATATACAATTGAAGCTAAAAACTCTGGCTACATGTAACAAAATGCTATTCTCAAAGGAGACCTAATAGAGGAAAATGTTCTTTCATCATGAGCAAGATTCCAAGCTCTTACAAGATTGGAAAACAATTAGTAATTCAGAGAAAACTATTTTATTAAAAGGTTAAGTTTCCCTAGATCTTGATATTGTTTTTTTCCAGTTTAAAATAAAATAATTACTTTTTCATTTAATCCTTGAAAGTTCCATGCTAAGAATGAATAATCATGAGTAGCTGAACAAACAGTTTTGCTTTTTTTTATGGCTGCAGTTGAATTACAGGTAACTTGTCAATTATTAATTAATACCCTCTGATCAAAGATCTTGGAATTTAAGGTGGTAATTTTTGTATATGACCAAATGCAATAGAGTACAGAGAAAACAGCATACTTTCTATGCTGTTTTCTATTTCAAAAATAAATTAAAGCAGTTAAAAGTTAATTCACATGGAAAATGCACTCTAAGATTTTGCATATATATATATCTGAACAGTTCTTTTTTCTGCCCTTACCCACTTTCCTCAAACATCCATGAAAGTAAACCAGTGATATGTAATTTTCTCTCTATCGTACCTATGATGTGGCTATTTTTGCTAATCCTTTCCAGAATACTCAGAATCATTTAACTCAGTAATGTACTGTTTTTCTATAAATGTTAAAAATTCAGATTTGAGAAATTAAAGATTTATTTGTTTACTTACGGAATATACAACAGGAAATTTTTAAAAATCAAACAGAAAAACAGGACTTCTACACAGGGAAGCCACTGATTAAGTCCAATGTCTGACTACTTACAAAATGAGTCATTCAGTTGTGTAAAAGGCTTCAAATATGTGGAGAACCCCAAGAAAGACATATATTAAAATAAACCAACATACTAAAAAGGTGGTGATTTTTCAAGTAAATATGACAACCCCATTAAAATGCAACACATGGTTTTCTGCAAAAAGAAAACCTAAGATGAAATATATGCTTTATATAAAATATTTACATATACAATGCACAAAACCCACTACGGTTAGTAACCTTTATGGCTTTGAAGAACTAGATATTTACATATCTTTCTTCTGCATGTGCGTGCGTGTATGTGTGTTTTGTATATATTTTTAACAGTTGACAGCTGTTTTAGAGCATACAGAGATGCCAAGCTGAATGAGGGTCTTGATTACTTCAAGATTAGCTATCTAAAGTTTCTATTCATTTTAAGTGTTGTTAGTTGGAAGAGTCATTAGTCACTTCCTTGTCTTATAGAACATCAGCATACATTTACATTGTTAATGAACATTTGGGGTAAATGAATTAATGGCACTTTTAAACATCAATTCAGTCCTAATAACTTTGTATGTCATAGAAATGTTGGCTAGGATACAAACGAAAAGCCTTTTCAGTAAAGGTAACTCCTCATTCCTACAAACAATAAAGGATAAAATTAATTTAAAATGTTTTTTAACTGGTTTTAAAAAAAAAGAACCTCAATATTTAATGAACTAGTCCAGAGAAAAATAGGCACTTAAGGAAAAAACAAAACAAAACAAAAAAAAAACCCTATGTTCTAAATGTTTTCATTTTGGTGAAAATATTTCATATACTGAAAATATTTGGTGAAAATATTTCATATACTGATAACACAAAAATATATTCACTTTTAAAATATCCACTTATCAAAGTGCTTGCAGAATAATTTGACTTATTTCATTATGAGTACTTCTTATAGGCATGACATTTAATAAAAAACATCACTAGGGAGGATTATATCATTCTTACCACTGAAACTCTTTAAATGCTGAAACTGAAATTGGACATAAATAATTTTTTCATATTACCAAAACCTTAAACAGCAGTTTAAATAAAAGCAAATATAAAAATAAAATCACAAAAATAAGTTGCATGCTATTTTCATTAAAAACAACAAGGGCATTTGTATGATGTGGAAGGTATTAAAGATGCACTAAAAACATAAACACACTCTATAAACTCAATAGCGTGTATACTACAGAAATAACTACTTAAGGTATCAATTTCTTTTTTAATTCCCCAAACAAGAGTTAATGGCAGACCTTTATTTACATCAATACAGGAAAAAAATCATATTTGAAGTATGTAAAATATATGTGAGTGACTGACTATAATTTCTTAAAATAGATCTTATAATCCTGATATATGTATTGAATGAAAAATTACAAATAGTTACTTGAGTCAATGAATCAACTTTAGCAAATATTTAGTGAATTAGTTGAAATAAGGAAAAGGCGTCAAGAATGCTCACAAACTCATTGTTTCCTTCTAAGATACTAAGTTATCACTAATACTGAGAAAATAATACAAAGCTCTGATACATATATATTTAATACATTTTTATAGGGCAGACCCCGAATACAGTTGATGTTTTAACAACTTCACTACACAGAGCTTTAAAAGTAAAACACAAATCCCAATTATTAAAAAAAAAACAAAAAAAGAATAATCAGGCAAGTGCTTTATCCTGTAATAATCTCAACTTGCTGAAGGAAAAAAAAAAAATCCCTGCAAAAATCAACACCAAGAGCTTAGACTTCTTTAAAAGATGTTTGAGAAAAGGCCATTTTGCATTTCAACATTCTTATACTAAAGCAATAAACTGTTTTAAGTTTATGATTTTTTTAAAAAAGAATGACAGCGCATTAAACACTTGGCTATAGCTAATGCGTCTGTCTATAATTAAAAGTTGACGTTTTGTGGAATCCATCAGTGTCAGAGCGCTCCATATCTATCCAGGGAAATGTTCTTAAAGCTCCCGCTCAGCCTCTCTAGAGAATGACACACAAGGCAGGCAGGGATAGCTGGAGACCCTCTGCCAGGTTTCTCAGTAACCTCAAAATTATCTGCATACAAAACTCACCTCCAGGCTTGTGTGAGTAACTCAACAAGGGGTCAATGCCCACTTCTTGTTCTTCTGGCTGCAGAGGATGTCTAGTTTCAGATAAGGAATGATACATTGTGAGAACTGGACAATGTCACCAAGAGTGACCACCTGGGAAATGAAAAATATGGAGAAAAATGATAAATTTTTTTTCTGCTATGACTGGGAATAAATGCAAAATGGAAAATGATTAAATGAGCATTACAAACATTAACAAGTTTTCCACAGGCTCCAGGGACTGTTACTACACATTGGTAGGCATATATATAAAAGAAGTGAAAAAGTGGCACAAGATTTTCATTTCAACAATTTCTTCCCAAATCTGGACTTCACTGGTAACCTCCACCTCAACATTCAGTTACATTTATTTTCAGTAAACTTCTGCACAAAAAGCTGAATTGTAAGTTAAATCACTGTCACATTTATAATATCCTTCATTTTACTGCCAAAATAATACACATTTACTATAGGAACTTTCAAAATATAGAAAATATAGCTAACTGAAATCATTTGTAATTATATTAGCTAAAAACACCACTGTTAACATTTCAGTTTATTATATGTATTCTTTCTGGGCATTTAAAATACATATAGTTTAATGTGATCCACCATGCTAAGTATATTGATTATATAAATTATCATGAGTATTTTCCTTCCCATAAAAACGTCTATATTATCACTTCTAATGGATCCCTGGTATTCTTTACATAGCTATAACAATTGATGTAACCAATTCCTTATTAGCAAACAATTAGGATGCTTTCAGTTCCCCAACACTATAAATAGCCTCACAATGGATATCTTCCAGTAACATCTCTGTGCTGTATCCATGATTATTTCCTTAGGATAAAATCCTATAAGCATAATTGCTGGACCAAAATATTTATTTTTAAAAAATAAGATTTTAAGATAAGTTTTGCCAAATTATGCTCTAGAAGGATTTGTAAATAATAGAACAATTCATTTCCCCTGGATCCTCATCAACAATGGGAAGCAGTAATTCCTTGGGCTTTTTTTTTTTTTTGGACCTATATGAGAGTCAAATTGTATATTGCATTTGCTTGATACCTAGTGAGATCACTGAAGACTTCATATGTTTTCTCTGACATTTGTTATTGTCTTTTGTGGATGCAGTTTATTATTATGATTGCCTTCATGATTTGTAAGCATGCTTTAAATATTCAGGATATTAAACCTTTGTCATATGCTACATATGTTTTTCTCAGAGTGTGTCTGTCTTCAAATTACATATAGTTTTTGTGGAGATAGTAAGTTCTTCATTTTTATGTAGCCAAATATATCTGTATCTTCTTTATGGATTCTGCCTCTGGTATTACACTTCCAAAGGCAAGATTATATAAATAACCACCTGTGTCTTCTCATTTTTTGAAGGTTTTCCTCCTCAATTCTCATTTCTATAAATAATTCTAATTTTTTTAGAAATTAAATTGTTTTGGAACTTCCAAGCTACACTAACTACCTATAATATTTTTATGTCTATAAAGTACAAATGAGAATTTTTACTTCCCAAATCAGAATCTTCCAAATCAGAATCTTCCAAATAATAGACTGGGTTCGCTACTTTTCATCCAAAATAATGTAAGTAACATAATCTTTTAAATTTTAAGAGCAGGGGGGACAGGAAGAGGAAATGTGTAATGCTAAATTGGAAAAGCAAGTCCAACCAAAATGGGTATGTAATTTTAAAGGATATAGTCTCCACTTATGGAGGAAAATACCAGAGAAGCCCATGAACACACAAATCCTTGACCAGTCTTTTCCTATCACAAAATGCTCCTTTATCCTGTTTACTTAATTTCTAAAACTCTCATTTCATAAAAGCACCCTTGAACACTTTTCTCATTTTTATCAGAACCCTCCAACTCTCACCTACCCTCACTCTTGGATCAGATGTTAACATCCTTTCCCCCTCAGCTTATGGTTAAAACAAAAGAAGCAGAGGGTTAGGCTAAATCAACACTTGGGAAAGCAGAACTTTTGTTGCCAACAATAGTAAGAATTTCTAAAGCCATAAATCCTAAATCCATATAGCTAAACCATTGTCTGTTCTTGTTTCTTATGTGTACAAATCAATTAACATATATGGAGCACTAACTATACAGAAGGAACTCTGGGGAATATAATCTAGTAGAGCAGTGGTCCCCAACCTTCTTGGCACCAGGGACTGGTTTTGTGGAAGAAAATTTTTCCACAGATTGGGGGGGGTGGGGTGGGGGTGGGTTAGGGGGGATGGTGTTGGGGTGATTCAAGCACATTACATTTATTGTGTGCTTTATTTCTGTTATTATTACATTGTAATATATAATGAAATAATTATACAACTCACCATAATGCAGAATCAGTGGGAGCCCTGAGCTTGTCTTCACTTACCACTCACTGATAGGGTTTTGATATGAGTCTACAAGCAATTGATTTATTATGGTCTCTATGCAGTCAAACCTCTCTGCTAATGATAATCTGTATTTGCATCCGCTCCCCAGCGCTAGCATCACTGTCTCAGCTCTCTACCTCTGATCACCAGGCATTAGATTCTCATCGGGAACGTGCAACCTAGATCCCTTGCATGTGCAGTTCACAGTAAGGTTCCCGCTCCTATGAGAATCTAACGCTGCCACTGATCTGACAGGAGGTGGAGCTCAGGTGGTAATGTGAGTGATGGGGAGCAGCTGTAAATACAGATGAAGTTTCACTCACTTGTCCGCTGCTCACCTCCTGCCGTGCACCCCAGTTGCTAACAGGCCATGGACTGCTGCTGGTCCATGGCCTGGGGGTTGGGGGCCCCTGTGGTAGGGGAGAGCAAAATGTAGATAAGCAATTATATTATAAAATAGAATCTGATACATTCTGCTGATCAAATAAATGAGCAGGTTAAAAAATGAAGTCTTCTACTATGGAGAAGAAAGGCTCACCAAATGCCAACACCTAATGGGGTCAGGCAAAAAGCATTATTAATTACAGTGAACATCTATTAAGTAGTAGATATATGACAAAAACTACTCTAAACACTTCACATATACTCAACATTTCATCCTCCCAACAACTCAATGACATATCTTTACCAACATTTTCATTTTACCAAAGAGAAAACTGAGGTACAGAGAGATGAAGCAATTTGCTTACAGTCGCACAACTAGGAAGTGTTGAAGCCAGACTGTGAACACATCCTATCTGGCTCCAAAGCTCACCCTCTACTCAGTACTACACTTGGCTCCTGTTAAGTCAATGAGACAGACCAGAGAGGCATAAAACAAGGGGGTCTAAGAGGACCGGGTCTGTGAATTATTGGAACATCCATTTCTCTGCTTCAACATTTTCAAGAAAAACTGGAAATCCAGAATTTTATGCGAAATCTCTTTACTTGTAAGTGTTGGCAAATAATAAAATAAGAAAGAAAGAAACTGTGTGGAACTGATTAAACACATGTCAAAACTGTATTTGGGGCTTCCCTGGTGGCGCAGTGCTTGAGAGTCCGCCTGCCGATGCAGGAGACGCGGGTTCGTGCCCCGTTTCGGGAAGATCCCACATGCCGCGGAGCGGCTGGGCCCGTGAGCCATGGCCACTGAGCCTGCGCGTCCGGAGCCTGTGCTCCGCAAATGGGAGAGGCCACAACAGTGAGAGGCCCGCATAACGCAAGAAAAAAAAAAAAAAAAAAAAAACAACTGTATTTGGCCGTGGACAACTATTTTAATGTAAAATTCATATTCTCTATAGACTTTGTCATACTCTTTAAAAATACAAGGGTAAACATTCGAAAATGAGTATTGCAAGTTAACTGCCAGACTTCCTTAAAATTTCTTTAATATCCTATACTATGTTTTCATATCATTTCTCATTTTTATAGTATATACTTGTTAGACTTCATATACCTAAAATATATAAATAAGGGGATGTTATATATTTTAAACTCTATGAGAAATAGACAAACAACAAGGAAACTGATATCAAAGTGTATTTCAAAAAGGAACATCAAAAGAAAAAAAAACCCTCTCTATAGCTAAAATAAAATACAACATGACGATGTTCAAATATTAACTCAAGATGCTCAAAGAGACTTAAGGTCTTTTAAACTCCTTAGAGAAAGTTAAGTTCAAGTCATTCACTGATTTTAGCTTTAATAATAATTCTTTAGAAATTGAGATGTCTGTGGTAACACCCAATAAACAGAATACAAAATTTACCAAACATACCAGTCTACAACCATTCTAGAGAATCAGGCATCTACTATATGCTAATTAATCATGCCTATAGGTTGAAATTGAGTCACTGAAATGCTTTTATTGTCAAATAAAGCAAGCCTGCTGAATAATAATAATGAGTTATTTTCAAGAAATACGTTGAAGAAAAAGTTTGGACAATATCCTTAATTTTCTTTTAATCGTAGATTTAAATAATAATCTAGTCCAAAAGTAACTCATTAAGTAGGCGCTGTTTTGTTTTTTGTTGTTGTTTTAAATACAAAAGGCTATTTTTGCTTTTTAGAACATAAAAGAATATTTAACTTTGTTGGTTACTGCTACTGTGATTACCTTATAAAATCACAATACAATGTTGCTTTCAAATATGCAGAAATTTTTCCAATTTGTGTTCTATGACTACAACAACAACCAAAAATAAAGCAGAATAGCAAAGGTTTTTAAACAAATGTATCTATATTTGTTTTAATCACTATTTTGAATAAATTTTGTATCTATGAATATCAGACTATAAGCAAACATTTAATAAAAACTCAAATACTTAAGGGAATTTTTTGTGGTCTGAAGATTTTAAGATAACCCCTATAAAAGTGAAAATGGTATAAACATTTTGAAACTCACAGTGGACCACTGCATCTTATGTTTGTATACTTGCTATGCCTTAATCTTCTCTACACAGAAGCTAGACATATATGTAGAAAAATATATATATAATGACCAAAAATATGTATCTTAGTAAATGACTACTCAAATCCATAATCGATGGAGTTCAGTTTTCTTAAATAATGCCAAGTTGTCTCTAGAATTTCTCTAACAAAAATGGTAAAGAATTTTTTAAAATAAAGGCAATCTTATTTTTTCTAATTCAGAAAGCACAGCAATATACCTTCTAAGACCTGAGAAAGGAGATACCCCTTCTTTGCTACACTTACTATAAATAACAAAGTTCCTACTGCACATGAACTCAACATTCACAAAACTCAAAACTGGCTGTGCAGCATGGTTTTACTGCCATCCTGGTCACAGGAATTGACACATTAGGCTGAAGGTGCCATTTAAAATCCCAGACTAATCTTAGGACAGTTGTACTGGCTTCACATATCTGGTTCTTGCAGTATTAAATCTTAAGATAAAAGTGATCTGTCTCAAAGAAGGGAAGTCTTGTGAAAACAGTATTTAACGCAAGGGTAGGAGTTCAGCACTAAAGCTTGGAAGACAGTCTTAAAGTATGTTAATTAAATTTCAGAATAATCTATTTTCCATGTAAACTGAAGCAACACAAGCAGCCTGTAAGTGAAAATTTCAAATTATTAGCATGATACAGACAAAACAAAAGGTTAGCTGAATAAAATTTCTCCCTTCTAAAACAGCATCATAAAAACAAAACCTCTAGAAAAATAGTTTATTCCCTCTGAATCTGAAGTTCTACGTATTTCAGCTTATATTCATTCTATCACTGTTTCTATTACACAGGCATAGAATTAGCATTCTGAATTGTGTCTTCTAAAGACATCCGTATTCAGAAAAGCTCATATAAGCATACTCCATTCATTTATATTCTTGCCTGATGGTAAACTTAGAAGTCAAACACTGAAGTTACAGAGTAATATTACTTTACATAAAGATATCTCCTGTAAGAAAAGCATATCAAAGAGCTTAAATGAACTATTTTCAGAGCACAATTATAAAAGGGGGAGAGCATACAGCATGAATGACTGTTACAGGTAGTATGCATTCACCATGATGGGTATGTAACCTAAAATATGACATCTTGCCTACAAAAGCAAGAAACTGATAGAAGCTAGATTTTTTGTAATTAAGAGAGCAATTGACCATTACCTGTAGAATTGGCAAAAAACAAAACAACAAAAACTTTTATTTAGAAATATTGGTAGCTAGAGGTAAATCTGATGGTCAGGAATAATGATGTTTTAAAGTCTTAAGTTACAAGGGAGAGAAGGAGGTAGAAAAGGAGCAAGGAAGAAAGAAAAAGAAATGAGAAAGAAAACAAAGACAAAGGATGAAGTTCCATTTTTAAATTCTGTCAATTTTGAATGCAAGAGTGCTACACTGGACTTTAAATAAGTTAATTAAGTATTAAAATCAATCATCTGAAAGTCTTAATATTTAATATTGGTTAGATTGTATATCAAAGTAGTTTTATTATTTATTTACTGTAAACCTTTCCAGAATACTTCATCTGACAACAGGGGGTCTGTTTCTCACAAGATAAATGCATTTACAATGCCAAATAAATTATATATAAAAGCGTTTGTCTTAATACACGTCATTCAATATTAAAAATCACCCATTGGTAAAATCCTGAAACCCTAATTCATTTTTACCAACCACACAATTGTATTATTCAAGTGCTGTCTATAGGACTACAATGAGGGTCTACACACTGAGAACAATGATCAAAAGAAAATTAACACAGATTTAATCCTCATAATTAACAGGCTATTAGAACAAGAATTTTAGGGTAAACAATCCACTATAAATATACCAGATTCACAAACGATACACACAATCAGAAACATATAGAATATACGAAAGGTTCACAGGTGGTCTTAAATATTTTATATTACAAAATAGGAATATGTTTGGCCTTTCAATATCCAAATGCTATAAAGTAATAGAACGTGGCAGTTGTGACCATATAAACAAGAGGAAATTGAGCATTATAAAGAGCTAAAGTGGCCTGACAAAAAGCTCTCCAGCATGTATGCTCATGTGGTTTCAGAGTTCTCTTGAATACATGCTCACAAAGCAAAGACTGAGAAAGCAGCTCAGCCTAGTAACCAAGCGTTTTGTTTATTATAGCCTTCCATTGCTATTGCCGTATTTTATATGTATAGACACCACCTCTAGCCTTTACGCTATTCGGTCAGCTTTTCATAAAATCAAGAGAACTACAACAATTAGGAGTTCAGGAAGAATGAGCAAAACAGAAAATGAAAAGAGAAAACAGTCACAGTAACTTGGTGAATTACGTTAAACTGATGATGATGCTAAGAACAAGGAAAAGAAATAAATGGCTACTCTTCACATAAGCATCACATCAAATCAAACATTTTGGTCAAAAAACAAACAAAAAACATCCCCTTGGGGGCTTCCCTGGTGGCGCAGTGGTTGAGAGTCCACCTGCCGATGCAAGGGGACACGGGTTCGTGCCCCGGTCTGGGAAGATCCCACGTGCCGCGGAGCAGCTGGGCCCGTGAGCCATGGCCGCTGAGCCTGCGCGTCCGGAGCCTGTGCTCCGCAACGGGAGAGGCCACGACAGTGAGAGGCCCACGTACCAAAAAAAAAAAAAAAAATCCAGCTCAGTGCCACTTTAGGTCTTCGCACAACCCCATTTCCTCTGCTGGGACGCTCTGCCCCTTAGTATCCTTCAGTTATCTGCTCACATTCAGGGCAGCGCAGAAAGCTTTTCCTGGAGCGTATCTAATCCACTGGCAAATCTTGCTGGTTCTACCTTCCAAACAAAATCATGCATTAGGCCGTTCTGTACCACAACCACCCTGACCCAGGTCACTGCCAGCCCCGGCTCGGACTATTTAATTTCCTCCAATACGGCTCCCTGTTTCCAACCTGGCTGGTCATCTACGGTCCATCGACCCACAGCAGCCTGTGTGATCCATCTCAGATTTTAACTCAGCTCGTGCCTCACCTCTGCTCAAAGCTTTCCACTGGCTTCTCATCTCACTCAGAAGAAAACAAAAAATCTTCACCAGACTCCACAGGATCTTGCCCCCAGCACTGCTTTTTTTTGAGCTTTTACCCTACAGCTCCCCTGCCCAGGCCTGCTACTCAGGCTCTCCAGGCCTAATGGCCTCTTTGCAGCTCCTCACATGTGCTAGGCAAGTTCTTGCTGCCGGGGGGCCTTTGTATAATACTTTCCTCAGTTCCTAAACACTTCTGTGAGGTATCCATCCTCAGAGATGGCTCTCCCACACTGCCTTTCAAAGTCCAGGTTCAACCATCACCTCATTTGTTAGGTGACCCATGATCACAGGGCCACACTTGGCACACACCCTCCCTTACTCTTCATCCCATTACCCAGCTTTACTTATAATATGTATCACTACCTCACACAGTACAAACTTACTCGTGTTTTGTTTAGCGTCCATCACCCCCTATTATAAATTCTGTGAATGCAAAGGCTTTACCTATTTTATTCACTTCTGTATCTCCCGTACCTGGAAGGTACCCTTATCTTTTTTATTATGGCATTCCAGATGACAGTTTGGACGAATCCAATAAAGTACAACGAGAGAAACCTAATTTGAGTCCCAGTTAGTTATTGATTTAAATCAGTTTTTCAAGAATTCCTAGGTACATGTTAGGGATGTATATTAGCACAAAATACATGAAAGAGATTAAAGATATTTGAGAAGACAGATCCCATAAAACGGACTAGAGATTAGGAAGATCCTCTAATAAGAGTTACTCTAAAGAATCAAGGACCGGTCCCTCTAGGTGAGAGGTAGCACGAGGCCCTGGGCTCTCTCTTGGGAGAGCCTGCGGCAGCTGAACAAACACTCGGTGCTGCTGCTCAGCACTCGCTCAGAAACACAGCATGGGAGAAGAGAGCCCAAGTTCCCTGTAGACCAACAGGTTCTCAGACCCCCCCCCAAACCCGCCCCCCACCGCCCACACACAGACACACAAACACACTTTTCTGCCACCTGCACTCACCACACTACAGTGGCCAAACTGCTCCCTTTTAATGTTGCCCATTGGTTAGAAATGCTCCACGGAAGCCAGGGAATACCAAAGAAAGCAAGAAATCCACACATTTTATCCAACCCATGATCCGTGCTCTGTGAGTCAAGCCCAACCACTTACTGAAAAAATAACCCATGTCTTGTTCAGGGCTGGAACCAGAAGGTTAGCGGCTCAATATACTAGTACAGTGGGTGAGAACTGGCATAAGCCCTTGCATTTCAACTGTAAATGCTTAGATTTTGAGAAATTTCTGAGAAACTAGCAACATGCAAGCTTTACAAAGTTAGCCATCCCACAAATAAACAATAAAAGGACCACGCACA
This sequence comes from Lipotes vexillifer, assembly GCF_000442215.2. Classification (NCBI taxonomy): domain Eukaryota; kingdom Metazoa; phylum Chordata; class Mammalia; order Artiodactyla; family Lipotidae; genus Lipotes; species Lipotes vexillifer. The sequence goes on along the minus strand of NW_006798629.1, from coordinate 4,769,465 downwards.
GGCCAATGATGAGAATATGTCATAAACCCATGACTGTGATTAATCAAATTAATGAAGTTCCTGACAAAAGTTAACCACTGGAATTTCTAAGTTTCCTTATGTAAACTACCAAGACAAACAAAGAAAAAAGGAATAGTATTTCAATGACAAAAGTAGAGTTTGAAAGTATTTTAGAATAACATCTGGTTTACATTTGACATCAAGTAGATGATATCTTGTGGCTAATCTTTTAAACCAATTTTATTAAAAATACACAAACACAAAGAAGGTATGCTATACAACTAACTGTATCTCCTCTTGTTTTGCAAGATTTTTTTCCTTTTATTTCAGTTATCTCAATTATCTTTCTCTTCAGAAGAAATTAAATTCTAGCTAAAAGATGTTTTTTCTATTTGTTAAGTTCATGTAAGACCTATCTCATGACTAACATGAGAATTAAATAAGATCATGTGTGGGAACACATACCAAAAACTGTAGTGGAACCAAGGTTCCGCGTTGTAGTTTACTGACAATAATAATCAGTATTAACATTTTTTATATAAGATAGCAGATGTATGATTAACTACATCTTTTTAAGGTTATATTGGTACTTCTACTAAGACTGTAAGTAGAGAGCAAGAATTACCTGGAAGAGGGAGGCAGGGGAACATCCTGTGGGAGGGCTCGGGGAGACGCAGGACATGCACCTTCCATTCAGAGTCCTGAGGAGTCAAGCTCAGTAAGTAAGTGGAGACTACATGTATAAGGCTTGACTTACAGACCACACTAAGATCCTGAGCTGTTTCCTAAGGACAGTGGAAGCTACTGAATAACTTTAGGTAAAGAGGAGAGAACGTGGGCTGTGGCTTCTCCACATTTACTCTTTCTTCAGCTATACAAAACTGCGTCCCTCAAAACTTCCATACATATGGCTCCTCTGTCTGGCATTACTTTCCTCGCCTTCTTTGCTTAACCAACTGCTACCTGTCCTTAAGATTCAGCTCAAAAGTCACCTTCCCCCACCTTGCTTCAGACACCCAGTTACCTTGTGTACAGCTCCACACTAAAGTGAACCATTCTTCAGTATAATGGTTGGTTTTCCACTAACCTCTACTCTTTCTAAGGAGAGAGGACGTGTATTATTCATCTATACTCCAAGGTACGAATATACAAGCACTTGCAAAAATCATTATTCAATGAGTCAACAAAACCCAAGACACGATTTAGTATAATTCCCAGATATGAGGACTAATTGAATTATACTTGCTCCTATGCATAAGCATACAAATTGAAATGACTTAAAAGGGCCTCACAGTATGTCATAGGAACAAATACTGTCTTAAATTACACTGAGCTACAAGAGCTGAGCTATGCCCCATACTGTTTAATATGACCTAAAACACTCATTTAACAAATACATGTTGAATACCTACTAGGGGCCAAGTATCACAGCACTGTTCCTCATAAGAAACACAAATTCAATAAGCAGTGAGCTTAATTCTATATACTACTTGGTGAAAATTACCACTGTGATACTGTATGTTACAACAGCACTGAAATGTAACACTCACTTCCAACCATAACTTTGGACATTCTCACATCAGATAACAAACTAGATTACTCTGAATGTTTCCTTTTCCACAAAATCAAAAACCTTTTTGAAATGTCAGCCTTGAACATCATAAAATTATACAGAAGGATGAGGAACCAAGCCTATAGTGCATATAAATATGAGAGCATATTAGACTGCATTTAATTACCAATTCAAACAACAACCTGATCTAACCTTTGACAAGTAAAATAAATATTCTGAATAATTTAACTAAAGCAAACATTTGCTGTTAATGCTGCTAATTATAGTAAGAGCTGGAAAGAGAAGGGGAAGAGAGATGAGGAAAGGAAGAGAAGGGGAGATGGAATTTTTTTAATTAAGGTTGAGATCTGCAACTATTCTTTGAAACATGATTTTTTTCAATGAATTCAATTCACATAAAAGGGCAAACTCAGTTGAGCAAAGTTGCTTTATGAATACTCAGATAAAGTAACATTTATAACTGACTAGAGAGCCCACTCTTTCAGCCAGTAAAAATCACTAGACTACCATGGGGAGGGGAAAACTAGGTACAGATGAACTAGGGTATAACTGCCCCCCCCTTTCATTCAAGGGGCTCAAAGTTTAGTGAGAAAAAAGCTGAGGAAATAGGTTGCCAGCCTTAGCATTAATTAATCAATTGAAATAATAAAAATAAAACTACAGATGCCCAGTTTAATCTGAATTTTAGAAAAACAACAAAAGCAATATTTGGAACATGCTTAAACTAAATGTATTCATTACTTATCTGATTGTGCATCCTGTATTTTATCTGACAACCCTACAAGTAGATAAATGAAGACAAGTATTTATGGGAAAATATGTGATATATCCACTGTAGGAGCTCCAGGATTAAATGAGACCAGAACTCTCAAAAGGTGAGATCCCCAAAGAACTCACCCTCAGGCAGGAAAGAGTTGTTTTTCCAGAGCTGCTATCTGATTGCTAATGGGAAAGACCAAAATATACTGCAAAAATGGACAGCTCCAGCCCACCAGAAATTGTTTTTCAATTGTCCTAAGAAAAGGGGCTATAAAAAAAATACAATAAACAAATGAACAAATAAATGTCTTAATGGAAATCATCAGCTACTAAATGGCAGAAAAAATGAAACATCCTGACAAAAATCCAGGAGCCACAGAGGCCCCTGCTGAGTGGAAAGAGAGTACAGGACTATTCTTATATTGAGATTATTATCTTTACCCCTGAGAGGAGGTGCATTTAGAAATAAAAAAATCCAAAGAAAATTAGACTTTGTTAATTTGTTGAGACCACTCTTATTCAAATATATAATCTTCTCATTTGTGTATTATAAATGTTAGCTATGATTGATACTGCACAAGATATGATAAGCTCTTAGCGTAGCCTTAAATTTACAATAATTATTCAATAATGTGTAATGTGAAGACAAGTTATACTCCATATGAAAACTGCCAATTTAACTGATTAGTGACTTCAAAAGGGACTACCCTATTTGCTCGTGTAGTCTAAGCTTCCACATGAGAACCAAGAAGCCTCAATATGAACATGAAAATGTTTCAGTTATAGTAGAAGATCATCATTATTAATAGAGGCAAGAAAAACTCCAATTCCCCAACTTGATGACATATAAATATATATAGATCTTATATAATTGATAACAGAAAATGGCAATCATTTAAAATATTAAAACTTACCATAAAATAATGAATATGACTTGAGGGTTTCTCTCAGAATCTTTGATATCCAGGTTGATTGTAATTGTTCCATCTTTACCCAAAATATATGTGTGCATGTAACTTCTGTATGTATTCTAACACCAAAACCATTTAGATGTCCATGTAAAAACACTGATATATATGCGTAGCTTAAAAATGTAAACATTATAGGCTCTCAAAATAAGAATTAAAATATTTAGGTTTCACTTTTATGGGAGGGAAAGTTTCAAGCACTGACAAAATGGAAGATGGATAAAGAAGAAAGGGCTAATTATAAAGACAGAAGACAATACATAGCACTCACATAATATCTTGATGTCACAAACGCTATGACTATACTAAAAAAAGTTTCAAGACATTAATGCATACTAAAAAACAAACTAATTCCATGAACTCCATATAGAGCCAATGAAGGCCTGAAAGGGTTTACCAAAGGGTACAACTAACAAAACTGTATAAATACACAGATAGTGATGTGGGTACACAGGGACTACAGAGGAGCTACACAAATCCTATCCCAATCACCAGAGAATTTCACCAGCAAAAACAGATACCTCTTCTTCCTATGTATATGCTTTAGGCAGAAGATAGCAGCACGCTAGCTCCAAAATTTCATTGAATACCACAAAAAAAATGTTTAAAAATACATTAAATTAGACTTGTATAATTCTTGCCATACCGATTTAAATGAAATCACTGTATAATTTTTAAGACTTTGATAATTTGCTCCTAAACTTCAGTAAACAATTTAAAAGTAGATGACAAACTTCACGCCATGCTTTCCTATTTGTAAAACAATGACACAGTCATTTGGAATACAATGTGCTATTTATATACTGAACAAGATATATAGATATCTGAAGGCCCTGAAAACTGTGTCAGGCCTGGAAATTTTGTCCTACTTTCTAATTAGTTTCTAATAAACAGGATCAAGCACTTTAAGTGTTATTATTACAAGTAATTTTTTCCTATAAAAATAGAGGCTTTCAAAACCAAATAATTTCCCCCCACGAGCCCAAATATACTTGTATGTGTACATTTTTACAAAGTCTTCCTTAGCAAAGAAATGTTTTTATGCTATAACTTTTAAAACTATAAAGGTATATTTTAAATTTCCAGGATTTTAAATCCTACAAAATCAAATAAAAGATTAAGATGGCCAGTTACTCTTAATACAGTAGGAAGATTCTGTTGAAGTTGTGTAAAGCTCTAAGGTTTTAACCAAATATTTGAGAAAGGTCAATACTTATTTAAATGTGGTAACTTAATATAAGTGGTCAAAGCAGTAAATTTACAGAGTTTAGTTATAAAATACACTTGTATGGCCTATTTTCTTTCTCATATTCAGAAACTAATACTTTGCTTTCTATATAATATGTGTTATTTATATATAGCATGTACATCCCTTGGAACACCAGCATTATTCCTTACAAAATTTTTCTAGTGATTTACTGACAGAGAGCCTTAGCACCAAAAAAGAAAAAAAAGTATGAAAACGTTACTACTAGAATTTAATATTGGACATGGTGAGTGAAATTCTTGATATATTTCTTTAAACCATCTCATTTCAAAAATAATTTTATTAAGTACGCTATAGAATTTTGTGCAAAACAGCAACTGTGAGCCCACACGGCAGGGCACATACACGTATCTATAGTTAAATAAGCAACCAAATATAAAAATGGATCATAAAACGATTTTCATTAGAAGCATATGAACACAAAACTAAATTTTGAGATATACTTTAACGTTTAATGTAATCTTATTTTGAGGACAAACTTAGTAATTTTACTAGATTTTAAAACTTCTAAACTGAAATTTTAAAAGTGAAATTGCTGGATTAAATCATTTGCCCATCGCTTCACTTTTTGTTCTTTTTGGCACTTTTCTCTTTGCACTTTTTGTTCATCATTTCACTTTTTGTCAGTCTAAATGGTATGAAATGGTATCTCATTGTGGTTTTAATGAGCATCTCCTTGACTACTTGATTGAAAATATTTTCATTTATTAGTCAGGGTTCTCTAGAGAAACAGAACCAATAGGAGACCAGTAGAGTACTTCATACTATATAAAATAGTATATATTTATGTAAAATAGTATATATTTATATAAAGATATATATAGAGAGATATTTATTATAAAGAAATTGGCTCTCATGATTATGGAACCTGGGAAGTTCAATCATTAAAATGGGCAAGCAGGCTGGAGATTCAGGAAGAGCTAATGTTCTAGCCTCTCAGACAGGAGGAGACAATGTTCTGGTTTAAAGGCAGGAAGAGATGATGATGTATATGAAGTCCAAGTCATTGCACTGTAGAATTCCTCTTGCTTGGGGGAAAGGTCGGCCTTTTGTGCTATTCAGGCCTTCAACTGATTAGATGAGGCCCACCCACATTGTGGGGGCCAATCTGCTTCCTACCCATTTAAATATTAATTTCATCCAAAACACCCTCACTGCAATACCCACAATAATGTCTGAGCAAATACCTGGGCAGCCCATGGCCCAGTCAAGGTGACAAATAAAATGAACCATTCACATCTGTTTACTGGCCATTTTGAGTCTCCTTTTCCGAGTGCTGACAGTTCATAGCTTTTGCCCATTTCTCAACTGGGCTGTCTTTTGCTTAATGATTTATAGAATTTTTTTAAAAATCATGGATATAAAATAATTCTAATACAGTACTGAAAAACAAAAGTATAATGCACATTATATTATTATTCAGGTATACTTTAAATGGTTCCCATATGGTGAATTATATTGCAGAATGCATTCTGGAAAAAACTGATTTAAAGAAAACCACATTTTCCCTGTGCACATATGGTACAATGAACAACAGATTATGCTCCTGAACAAGAAAGAAACAGAAATAATTACGATAATACTTTTTTCAATGTCTTTCTCTGTGCTAAGAAATGTTTGCAGAACTGATGATTATTAATATTTAACTGAATGCTTACCAAACTCCAGACACTATGCTTTATTTTATTATGCCATTCAACCTCCTCAGCAGTCTTATCAAAAAGGTGGCATTATTATCCCTATTTTGTTCAGGTGGATATTGAGGCTCCCAGGTTAAGGACCTCAGCCCAAGGTCACACACCGAGTGGCTGCGACATGAATTCAGATTTTTAGAAATTCATTAATAACAAACAAACAAAAAAAATCATTGCAAGATGTCCCAGTGGCACTGGGAAAGGAACCTAAGGGAATAAAGAAGGAAAAGAGACAACATCCTTGCTATCTTGACACTAACAATCTGTCAGGAGGTAGAATATTGAAAATATATAGACCTGGTAATAAAAGACAGAATGTCATAGCAAAGGAGATATATTAAAAGAGCTCTGACCCTAAAAGGTAAAGGGATAATTACAAGGGACTAAACAGACTTCATGGAGAAAGCGAACTTATCTAGGACAGGCTCTGAAGGAAGAGTAACATTTTGACTGGCACAGATGGGCGGAGAGAGCTGAGCAGAGGTCAACTCAAGAAAGATCGTTCCAAAGGCAGCAAAATGAACAGCAAAATAGTAAATGCCTAGGTTTGCAAAAGGGAAATCTGTGATGAGAAAAAGGCAGCTGCAAAACAGACACATAATATTATAGCACACAAAATGCAAATTATTAACAACAAAGCTTTATATATGAATAGCACTTTGCACTTTACGAAAACTTTCACATATACCATGTGATCTCAACAGGAGTGACACTGTCCTTGAGGGGATGAAAATTGGTTATTGGGGTGGGGTGGGGGGAAATGTTAGATATTACAATGGCTTATGGCCCTCCAACAGGCCACAGTACATAAACAGACACGCAGTGCATCTGTGTACATCTGTGGTACTAAAACGTCACTGTGAAAGGAAGATGATTAGGGGGACAATTTTTTAAAGATTTTTTTAGGGAAGCAGTAATGAAAAAAAGGTTGATCATCCCAACCATCTAGTGGGTAAGAAGGGTAACAGTCCTCTTTTCAAAAAGCACATGAGAAAAATAAAACTCAAAGAGTTAAATGAATGAATAAAGGAGAGCATCAGGTAGTTCACAGCAAAATGAAATGCTACTGTGTATACGAATACTTTGGGGGGATGTGTGTGTGTGTGTGCAACATAAAATAATATGCAACCCCACTCATAATTAAAGAAATGTCAGCTAAAAAATCTAGATGTAATTCTCATCAAATTTGCCAAATAAAAAAAGGTGGATAATACCTAGCGTTGATAAGGATGTGGAGAAATATGCATTTTGATTTTGATTAACTTGATTATAGAAGTGCAAATTTTTGAAAAGCAATCTGGCAACAACTATCAAAATTACAAATGCATATACCCTTTGGTTCAGCAATTCTGTGAGGAATTCTTCCTACTGACATACCCTCTAGCCAAATCCATGCAGAAAGAGGTTGACTGTAACAGCCAAAAACTATAAACAACCTAAATATCCATCAATAAGGAACTGGTTTTATAAATTTTGGTAATCCGGAAATGGAATAACACAGAGGCATTAGAAGTGTAAATTCACTGATGTAGGAAATATACAAAGGATACTGAAATCAGCAAGTAGCACTATATATATAGCATGACCCCCATTATTTTGTAAAAATATATAAATATAAGCTTGTTATGCATGAGGAAAGATCCTTCAGTTTAGAGCCCTGTGTATGCTTTAAAATTAAACCATGAGGATATATCCTATAACAAATATTTGCTTTTAAAAACATTAAAATGACTTGTTCAAGTTCATACGATTAGGAAGCAGAGCTATTAATAAAATTCTATTCTTTCAACTCATAATCCACTTTATATTTCATATTATATTACTTGATAAAGCTTACTACTGTTCAGAAAAATCCATTTGGTTAACTAAATATGGTAATGTCTGTGGTTGCAAAATGCCTACTGAAATATAAATACACCTAACAGGTTCTCAATACCTTTCATGACCTACCCATATCTATCTTTCTAATCTTCTTCATATCTTTTCATTCTCTAAAGATATCCAGTGTTTTCCTACCTCTCTCTATTTATTTGGGCAACTAGCCTTGGTCAAGGAAACCTATCCCAACCCATTCCTCTCTCTGAACCTTTTTTTTTTTTTTAAAACTCTTCTAATCTCATGGCTTAACAAAGGATAGAAAATACTGTCAAATTAATGAATAAATATCCATCAGACCCGATCTCACTAATCACTTCTCGAAGTTCATCTCACATATTCCATTCTCTCTGAAATGTTTCCTAACTCTTTTTCATTCAATTTTAAACTGTTAAATTGAATAAATTCAGAAATTGGATCATGTAAAAGTCAGTCCCCTATTTCTACTTCAAATGAGAAAAAAGTTAGTGAAACAGAAGGTTTCTTTCTTCCAAGAGAACGAAAGGGGAAGACGAGCCCAGAGGAGAGGGCCCAGACGGCAACAAGCCCCACGCTTTACGATTCCTGCAAAAGGAAGCCTCCAGCCTAACACTGCTGACACCAGGGATAGAATCACAGTTTCTAGGCTCAAACTGAGAAAATGTCTTTACTAACTACCTAAACTTATGCAAGTTGGTTTTATTGCCCTGTGCCTCAGTACCCTCAATGTAAAAGTGGAAACTACACATTTCACAAGTTTTGGGAGGATTAAACAAATATCCCTGAAGGACTTAAAACACCTGAAACATTCGTAGTTAAGCACTCAATAACTGTTAGCTATTATTGTTATTACCATCAGTGTCACACTGTCACTGGTCTGGTGGATATATTTACTCAGCTAGGTGATCAGAACAAGATCAAAAACAAGATGGTACTTAGAGTTCAAAAACACAGATCCTTTGAGGGTCCCATTAGATTTGTTCACTACCTTACACATTAAAATTAGATTTCATGTCATGTTTTCTCAACATGTCTCTTGAGGAAGGAAAGAAGGTGGTAAGCAGAAACTGGAGAAAGCATGGGTGGCACAGGTGTAACATACATTCAACTGAATAAATACCTGTTGAATCCTCCCGCGTGCCAGATGCTAGGCTAGAAGATAATCATTTGGTGGTAAACAAGACAGTAAAAGTCTCGAAGAATTAATATTCTAGGTGAAGGCAAATACTAAGTCAAGGATAAAATACAGTTCGCATGAAAAGGTAAAGAGGATGAGGACACAGAATGACAGGGCAGGACCGAGAGCTTACTTGAGAGCTGGGAGCTTATGTAAGAAACTGTAGTCTTGGAAGGCCCCAACCCAGAAAGTATATAATTCAATAGGAACAAGTGTACAAGTACACACTTTATCTTCAGAATCAAAATACCAACCACAGGGGGTGGAAAGGGTTGATGGTTACAACTAAGCTCATCAGCAACAGCAAAGTAACTAGAGCTCATTTCTCTCTCTGGAGGAAGTGATCATAATTTAGATTAAAGGAACGTGAAAGGAAGTACATTTTACAAGGAATAGGCATGGGAGTTAACCCTTCCCCTCACAGCCTCTTCATTCTCTAGTTCCCCAAGGCACTCGTGCATATTTCAACATTAGGCATAAAATATTATCCATCAGCCAAGGCTTTTACCTGGAATACTTGTATTTGCTTGGAAACTAAGTGGACAAAAATCTCCTCCAATTATTTACCTAAGTTCAAAAACATTCTTAATTTTTTTCATGAGGAAAACTCATTTTTTACATTCCAATAATACATAAATCTGATTTTTCCTTACAATTCAAAGATAAAATATTTAAGACAGAGCACTAGCTTATTTGACCTATTAATGCCAATATATAAAGAAAACAAAAATACTGATGCCTGAAACCAAATTTAAAAGTATAAATATCATTAAGTAAATCCAAGACCTTGAGTTGTTTTTGAGTAAAGGACAACCATCGAAGGTCAGGAGCTCCCAGCCCAGTGTCTGGCATATCCAGTCCTGATAACAGGGAACTAAGGGGGAGGATGAGCCCATGAATGAGCTGAAAAGAAAATTCTGGCACCAACTCACCCAATCTCCGCTTCATGGGGCACAAAGGCAAAGCAAAATCTGAGTCTCTTCTTTCATTGATTAAAAATTTGCCCTTCCTAAAACCAATTTTAGTCAGAAACTGCTAATGGTAAGTATGAATTGGATAAATTTATTAATAGAGTCAGTATAAAAGAGAGTTTGCGAATTGTCTAATACGCCATTAGGCCCTTAATGGTTATCAGTCCTCTCAGCTGTGGAGGTAAATGACAAAAGAAAGTTTAGTCAGCTCTAGAAATTCTTCTGGATTTTGGTTTCATGAAGTATTATGCTTCTGTTATTGTACTTTTTTTTTTCCCGAACAATTTATAAAGCAGATAAATCTGTAAATCTAGGAACTCAGTGTATGTCTGTTTCTCACTTTCTCTGCTCCCCCCACCCCCATACAGACACACACACACACACACACACACACACACACACACACCCTCTTCATTTTACTTCACAGTGAAGTACGTTCATGAAATGGAACTTCTAAAATATACTATCTTCTACCTATATAACCAAAATCAACATTGTATTTCCTTAAACCCATGGTGAAGTTTTCTACAGCAATGGCGAGGGGAAGTAGATAGGAGTTAGTATACAGACTCTCTTCCCTAAAGAAATAGAGCAACAAAGTAAAAGATGGAAATGGGGGCTGCTCATTCTAGAATTAGTACAACTGCACAGAATTAAATAGCTTACTTTAGAAGTTTTCCATCTTTCAGGACACTAAAGCATTATTTCTAACACATTAAGTGAAGAAATTTAATGACTGATGCAAAAATCTTAAAACTACTCAAAAATGTCCATATTCTCTTCATTAATGGAAAACCAGTCTGATGCATAAAAGATACCTCTTAGGATAGAAGCATGTCTCCTATCTAAACTATTAAATGTACATGGATATAGGTCAAAGGATAAAGAAAATTTAACTAGAACAGAAAATATGATTCAGATTCAAATTAACATCTTCCCCTTACCTCTTCCTTCTGGCACTACTTGCAAAACCTGTAGCAACAAACTATCACTTCATTATCTTCCCACAAGACACTGGTTTTCTCTAACACTTCGCAATGCTTCTAAGATAGCATATCTGACATAACACCTCCACTTCTGTCCCACACTTAACAAGATAAAGAAAAGGAAGAAAGAGTAGACAACGTTGGTGTTAAAAGTGCGAGAACACAACCCTTCGTGAACATTCAAATTAACTATAGAGCTCAAACCATTTTCACTATTTTCCCATATAGGCATCTGACATGTTCTGAGTTTTCCCTTTAAAGTACTTAATACACTGTAGGCTCATTCACTCTGTGTTAACTGATGGCAATCATTAACTAATCATCAGAGAACCAGTCCCATTTAAACTAAAGTATTACTAAAATAAAGCACAGTAATTAAAAACCCCATGGTGGTCGTTTTAATGATTTTTGTTTAATCAAAGTTGAGTAATCAAACGCGGTCTTTGAAAAAGGCTATTTTTATTTTTTTACCTAAATAGGATCCCTCAAAGAGGGAGTAAATGGTAAGTCTTCAATTCAACTACCCAGTATCAAACTGTGTAACAACATAGTGTTTAAGCTTTCTTCAGTGATAGTATTAAAATGAAGATGTAACTGATTGGCTCTGCCTGCTTTGTAATAATACCCAGAATCATGTGTAGTGATCTACATGCAAAAACATGCAAGATTTTCAGGGCTGAGCCACGAATTAAACCTAGAGATCAGGAAGTGCACTTATTTCTCTCCAACCAAATCCACTCACAAGGCTGTCTCCCAACAGGTTTATTTCAGTGCTTCTCAGTGTCTGTGTACCTGGGGACAAGCGTTCAGAGGGCAGGAATCGGCCCATACACTGTGCTTTCACGGCCCCGAGCACAGCTACATTTGCACATGACGCTTACTAAACCCTAGTTGAAAGGCATTTGACAATACAATTGCTGAAAAATTCAATGTTCACCCTGCATGTGAAATCTTGTGCCTTGTACCTTATGATTTCAGCAGTGCCATGTGTGCTGTGATAGTTAAGGGCCTGTCAGTGTTTCCATTATAAACTCTGGTTTTCAGAGGTTTGTATCTTGGCCTATAAAAATAGATTCCGGTCTGTAACTTGGCGTAGAAAGTACTGGTATCAGCCCAAGAGAACATTTTTTGTTCCAACGATTAAAATAAAAATCTGTTTAGTAGTTTTAAGTTAAGAGAGTGTTAAAAAAAAAGGCGGGGGGGAGTATAGAATGTTTTTAAAAACACACAAAAAACCCAATGCTCTGTGTCTCACTCACTGCTTCATTTTAGATTTTGAAATGATTAACACAATATAAACCAATGATACTATGTAAATGAAAAGCCTAAAAAGGGTTTTAATTTAAAACATTATGGTCTGGGACTTCCCTGGTGGCACAGTGGTTAAGAATCTGCCCGCCAATGCAGAGGTCACACGTTTGATCTCTGGTCCCGGAAGATCCCACATGCTGCAGAGCAACTAAGTCTATGCGCCACAACTACTGAGCGCCTGCACTCTAAAGCCCGCGAGCCACAACTACTGAGCCCACGTGCCACAAGTACTGAAGCCTGCACACCTAGAGCCCGTGCTCCACAACTAGAGAAGCCACCGCAATGAGAAGCCAGCACACCGCAACGAAGAGTAGCCCCCGCTCACTGCAGCTAGAGAAAGCCCACACCCAGCAATGAAGACCCAACGCAGCCAAAAATAAATTATTTTAAAAATAAAAAAATAAAATAAAAGCATTATGGTGGATACCAAAAAAAATCATAAATTTTTAAACAATTATATATGTAGGATTTCAAATAATCCTCACATTTAAAGACTGTCCAAGTACTCACTGACAGTAAACCAACACTATTTCAAAGATATGTTTTTCCAGATATGTAAAAATTACTTTTTAATGAATCACTAAAATGTAGATTTACTTCAGATTAGTGGAAACAAATCTTCAATTCTATCTTCAGTTTATGCAGCAAGAAATTTCTAAAACAAATTATAACTTAAATGTAAGAAACTCTGAAGTAGTCTTATATACTGTTTATTAAAACTAAGTTTTGTGGAGTTTTTTTTTAGCTTAAAATAGATGTTTCCTTCAGAAACATAATGCTGTTATATAACACTGTTGCATCTTTCAAAAACACATTTTTGAAGCAATAACTTATATCTGTTAAAGGGGGTATAAATTGGTACAACTGCCATGGAGGGTAACTTGGAAACAGCCATCAATTATATGTGTGTATACACACACACACACACACACACACACTCTCTCTCTCTCTCTCTCTCTCTCTCTCTCTCTCTCTCTTTGTCCTTGAAATTACATTCTTATGAAATTATGCTATGAATATACCTGTATATATGTGAAATTATAGATATAACTTAAACACACAATAATATTCCTCATAGAATTTTTACGATAGCAAAATGTTGAAACCAACCTGAATGTCCATCAATTGGCGACTTGTTAAATAAGTTATATTGTACATGCATACAGTGGTATTACCATCTAGCTATTAAAAAGGAATAAAGAAGAAAAAAACATATAAAAGAACGATGTATTGACACACAAAGACTTCCAAGTTATAATAAGTGAAAATAGCAAGGTCCTATGTTACTATCTGTAGAAGGAGAAAAAGAAAAGGGAAGAATTATATATATATATATATATTTATATTTAGAGAGAGAGAGAGTTGTATATGCTTTTGTAAACATAAAACATTTCAAAAAAGATATACAATAAACCAACAACAGAGATTAATGTTTTCCACAAAAATACTGTAATAATTTTGGGTGGCATTCCTAATCAAAGTCTCAGCATCAAATATAAGGAAAATCACAGGAGAAAGAAAAAATAACTCTAAGCTTGTATAATTACTGAAAACATTACAATTAGGCATTATACCTACATTCAGCCCAGTGGTTCTCAAATGTTGGTGTACACCAGAATCACCCAAGGTCTCAGTAAAACAGAGTCCTGGACTCCACCCTCAGAATTTCTGATCAATAGGTAAATCTGAGCTGCTGGTCCAGGGACCATGCTTCTAGAGAATCTGTTCTAGATAAATGACTACCTGTTCAAAATTGTACATAAAAACCCACCTGGTACAACATTATAATCTAGTTATTACCAATAACATTTCAATACTAATGCTTGTTTTCTTAAAACAAGAAGTCTGTGTGGTGAGGGTGGTTGATGATTTAGATTATTCTAAACAAGGTGAAATAAAAGGGGAATTTAGTTCTATTGTACTTTTGAGACTTAACCTTCCATCTCCATTTCTGCCACTAGATGGAAACCAGTACAATGATTAGCTGTCAATTTGCAGATATAAATTGAAAAATGTTAAAATAAATTGAGGTGAAAATTACGTCACATGGTATTAATTACAAAGGGACATATAGCTGTGGGTCCCTATACTGACATATTTCTTTTTTGTTTATGACTATATTTATTTTTTGATTACCTGTATGTGTCATTAGCCATTGGCCTGTAAACTGTATCAACTTCAAATAGAGGTGCTACGGGTTGATTTATGACCCCTCAACATTATATGTTTAAGTCCTAATCCCCAGTGCCTCAGAGTGTGACCTTATTTGGAGACACAGCATTATGGCGGAAAGTTAAAATGTCATTATCAAGGTGGGCCCTCATGCAATATGACTGGAGTTCTTACTGAAAGAGGAAACTTGGCCACATACAGAGGGAAGATGATGTGAAGACACAGGGAGAAGATGGTCATCTACAGTCCCAGGAGAGAGGCCTGGAACAGATCCTTCTCCAGAGTGCTCAGTAGGAACCAACCCTGCTAACTCCCTGACCTCAGAATTCTAGCCTCCAGAACCGTGAGGTAATACATTTCTGTTGTTTCAGCCACTCCGTTTGTGATACTTTGTTATGGTAGCCCTAGCAAACCAATACAAGACCTTTCTGTTTACTTTTTTTCACTTTAAAAGGTTGAATGACTACCGTAAGCAACACCTTGTGTCAAATGCTGAGATCACAAAAATGAGTAATATTTGCCCTCAAAGAGCTTACCGTCTAATGGTTTATTACTTAAGAAGACATGAATGTCCACTATTCATTAATAGCGAATATTCATTAAGATTTCAGCAGTTTTTTTCAGAGTTTATTGATGCTTGATTCAATGAGTCACCAACAAAATGAGACACCAGCACTGAATACTACTTTGTTTCTATTGTCAACCATAGAACTGTGTCAACTTTCTAACTGGTCTCTCCAACCCAGTGTATACATTAGTGGCAGCACCCTTCCAGCCAGCATCCTTCATGCAATTTCCCTGATCAAAATGTTTCAATAAATATCTTAAAAGAACATTCGATTTTTCCCATTTCAAGTTCTAGTCAGTCATACCTCTCAACAGATGTATGTAACGTCAAACTAATTACTTAAAACCACTGATTTAGTCTGCACCTAGAAACCTGAAATGGCTTTAAAAGAAGAAGCAATTATTTATAATGAACAGAAGGGGTAGTAATAAAGTATCATGTAATACACTTGTGTATAACTATTCCCGTTCAAATAATCTCTCACAAAGTTCCAACAAAGGATTATCTCAAATTTTGAAGTGGTGAGGGTACAATGTGACAGTTGTTCTTGATTTGTGGATGCTTCATAAAGTACCCATGGCTATCATGGAAATCCTATCTCTAGATTCCAAAAGCTGTACGTAAACTTCTCCTGGAGCTTGTATCTTACATAACCTGCATTTTATATTGTGCACTGGGGCTTACAAACAGAGTCTCAATTACAAATGAAAACTTAACTTTGAATTTCTTGCCATTTTATTATCAAATGTCTCAACAACTGAATTAACAATTATACATATAGTTATCCATTTGTTTTAGCTTTATAAAAACGAACAGCATTCAACTGCCAGAGAAAAATAATTGTTAGTACTAAATTTTCTCTAGCATTTCTCCTCCCTTCTCCTTTCCTCTCAACAGAGTTCACATACATGGTTTAGGAATCCAACCAGGCTGCTGATAAACCTCAATTATGTTACAAGTAAATAAATTCACTAAGTAAATAAATTTCACACCTTCAAAAATTATTAAAGACTATTTCTTGGCCTCTTTATACATACCACTCAAGTGCCACTATTTCTTTTAGGCCACAGAGAGAACATCTCTTATTAGTCCTACAATTAAATGATTCAGCAACCCGCCACACTATCTTTGCCTTTTAACAGTTCCAATCAGTAGCAGATCTAGGTGTAATCAACAGCAGCAGGGGGCTTTGGGAAGCAAAACAAAACAAAAACAGTAGGAATCTTTACTAGAATACAGTAATTGATACAAGGGAACATTATAGGCTATTTTAATCCAAGTTAGTCTAAGATATTAGAGTCTGATTTTATCATCAGAAGTCAAATAAGCAGGGCAACTTTTGAATATCTGAACACAGAGCAAATTTCAAACAGTTAATAAGGTTAAAATAAAAGGGGACTGTTTTCAAAACGAATCTTCTCAGTCTCGGAAGCGTCATTACTTCTGTTTTGGTTATTTAGCACCCATTTAGCTGATAAATTAAAGCCCTCCTTACCTCCTACTGCTACCATGCCTAACCAATTTCATATGATATAAAATTAAAGCGTAACTGGCAATGCTCTTACTCCTCC
>NW_006798629.1:4722594-4747594 GCF_000442215.2 Lipotes vexillifer | reverse complement strand
GTATAGTAAATGTCCACTCTTGACTGGATTAACAGACTGAGCACAAACGTAACCTTGGGCCATCATGTTTGGGACAAAAGAGAGACAGGTAAGAAAGGAGAGGGAACAATGAATGCCCTGTGTCCCTGCCGTCAGTCACTGTTAAAAGTTGATCAGTCAATACAAAAGTCCTTAACCAAAGCCATATGAACTGCCATTCCTTGTCTTTAAAAATGTTCTTTGTAAAACTATGAGATTCTATTTCTCACTTATCAGATTGGCAAAAATCCTGAAGTCTGACAGCACAGACTAGTAGTAATACTGGGAAAGACCAGCTCTGCCACCACATGTTGCTGGTGAGAGTAGAAACAGGTACAATGCCAGCAAGCGAAATTTGGCAATACTGAAAAAAAACTACAAATGCATTTTCTCTTGATCCAGAAAAATCCACAGTGGAGATTATTCCCGCAAATATACTAGCACACATACATATATGCACATTCCATAATCGCCAAAAACCAAAAGCAATTTCCTAACTTTGCTATAAAGTCATTCCACAACAAAATTAACCTGAATTAATATGAAGCTATTTACAGTCTTTATTTAATTAATATGAAGCTATTTACTGTCTCTATTTAGCCAACACTGTGATAATGATAACCATACATCTTCCATCAGAACCAGTAACCTGTTTGTTTACCTGGTGCTGCCTCCTCTAGAACTGCTCTAATTTTGGAACATGCGTCACATTAACAATTGTAAAAATCCAAAAAACTGTGAATTTCAAAACATATCTAGTCCCCCTATGGATTTCAGATAAGGAACTGAGGATCTGTACAAGCTCATTCATTACAATATTTTAAATAAAAGCAAAATGCTGGAAACAACCCAAGTGTTCAACAACAGGAGATGGGTTGAATCAACTATGGACAACTGCTCTTTCCTGCTTTTAAATCCTATCAACAACTATTCACTAAACACTCAGCCTACTATGTAGGTGTAATATCTTCTGTTTGTAGGGCATATGCTCTTTTTACAGGCAACTTTTGCCTCATCTGTCTCTTACAGTAAAGGTATGAAGACATATCATATAGAATCCCTACTCCACAGGAGGGTAAGTATATTTGGTGAGAAAAGACTGTATGAAATAACCTAAGGTGTAAATAACAGCTCAAGGTCGCTATAAAGAGGTCATCAGTCAATACAAAAAGTCCTTTAACCAAAGCCATTATTTACCATTTCACTAATCCATTCTTTTAAAAGGAACGCACCCAAAAACGTCTTCTGAAAAGAACCATAGTATGTTAGCTCATGGAGGAGTAATTTGGGAAGCTTTAGTCAGAGTTCCACAGGTAACCCATAGCTAATGTAATCAGTGGGAAGCTCTCATAGATTACAGCTAGTATGTGTCCTTAAAGGACAGTGAGAAGGTTAAACAACAACAACAACCAAAAAATCAGGGTTGTAGGCAGGAACTTTTATCTCGGAGGTTTAGTTTGAACATATTCTGATCAAGGAGAACCACAGAGATCCAACTGTTCTTTTGTCATATGATGCTCAGGAACACATTCTAGAAAATCAACAAAGGTTGTTGACAAATGAATACATAGGTTCTTTACCCTCTCCCACCATGGAGCACTTTTTTGCCACTTGGGTGCTGAGTAAAAACTTAATACAAATAGGATCTGAAGTAGATCCTAAAGGGTATGTAGGAGGTGGATGTTAGAAAACACATCAACTCTCTCCATAAAATCTTTCCACTCTAGTGTTACTGATCCCTTCCTTATAAATACTACAGCCGTTCAGTGTTTGTCTTCATTTCAAATATTAACAGGTGTATTTTTCTTTACTAACACAAGCTGATAATGAACGTATTAAGTTGAACTATAGAAAATTGCTGAAATTTAAGTTTTTTACCTCCTAAAAGAGGTAATTTCCAATGGCTTAAACTTCATCCCAATTCCTTGAATTGTCATTACCATCTTCTCTTCATGTCTAGTCATTACTCAACTCAGGCTCTCCCTAGTGCTTTTACCATGACACACAATAGCTACTGAGCCTGTCTGCAACACCACCTACACACTCAACCCTCAGCATCATCCACGAGCACAGGGCTGATCATGACATGCCTTTTTGCATACCTTTCTCTCCCATCCCTGAAAGCTTATTAGAATGCAACTGATCACAGCTGACATTTTTAAAGGATAATCTTAAAACAGCTCTAGTTTATCCAAAGGGTAACTCATTTTCAAATTCGATAGTTTAATTATTTTTATTAACTAACTACTCGGAAAAACATTCCAAAAATGATTGTTACAGATTATAAAACTCCTGAAGAGCAAGAAGTGACCATTATTAACTGCTCTTAGAATAATTTACATACAAAAGTGAATTACACTCACTGACCATTTCTATTATTTTGGTGAGTACGAAAAGTAGGAATAGAAAAAGGATAAACAAGCAGAAGGAACATTTAAGACATTGCTAAACACATACGTGGGAAAAGTCGAAGCAAATTTACATTTTTATACTACTGCAAAACATGTCACACAACCTGAACGACCTTCCTCCCTTAACACAAAATAAAAATTAAAAAGTAAATACTTAACTGCTTAACACGAATGAAAAGCATATTATATGTTGATAAATGTCTAAATCATCAGTCAAAGAATAGGTATTGATTCTAACTATTCACTAGTGACAAAACTAGATAAATGAGTGTAAATCAAGAATTAATCACAATGAAAATTAACAAATTTCCCAAGAACAATTTTTAAAACAAGATAGCTATAAAACCTGCATATTAGGGAAAAGAACAGAGTGGTGGGTGCTTATTTCTCAGAGCTACTTTGACACACAATGGCTTAAATGAATTAACATTCCCATTTAGATGTAATTATTGATGGGATAAGAAGTTTGTATGTCAATAAATAACTCTTTAAAAGCATTTATAAAGTTTAACAATGTGCTTTGCTGCTAGCAAGCATTAGAATGGAAATATACTTTGCTTGCTTTTCACGGCAATTTCCATTGGTAGTCATCTTCCAGCCTTTGTTTTTTCTTTTTTTTTTGGTATCCAAGCACAAGTAACAGCCATAGGAAGGTGAAAAACAAAAACAAACAAAAAAAGAAGATAATATTTTACACAATATAACATAATTTGTCAGGCATAAATATTAGAAATTTAAATAAAACAGATACAGATGCAGAGAAAGACACAGCCATATACCAAAACAAATCAGAGTCATCTTGAATCCTTAAGGAAGGGTCAGTCCTGGCTTCCTGATTACCCAGCACAACTAAGTTATAAAAACGTTAGAAATTCCCATGATACCAATTTTTCTCTCTTGCGAATTAGAGTAACCCATTTATACAATTATAACAGCTGTTAAAAAACAAAATTCAACTGAGTAAATTTTAAAGATCTTACTGGCTTTATCCAACAAACATGAATCGGCAGTATCCCATCTATCAGACAAAAAGGAGCTCCGAAGAGGTGTACAAAATGAGAGACTTTTTTACAGGCAGAAGGAACAGGGAACTTCTTTGCCTAAAAAGAAGTGGATTGGTTATGGCAAGATCACTCTCCTTTAGGGAACGGTAGGGATCTATCAGGCAGATTACCGAACTAGTGCTTATTAGGTGATTCCTGATTGACCGGTTTAAAATTCCATCTCTGTGAGAGCCGAAACTATAATTGTCTCGGTTTGGTAACATGGGGCTTGGCATAACTGACAACATTTTGGGCCGGTTGTCTTGTTTTTAACACAGCCAAATTCTATTTTAAAATACCTTAACAAATCAATAAACTATGACTTTGTACAGAAAGTCAACTCTAACACTGAATCTTTAATAAAACTAAAATCCTGCTCCCAAAACCGCAAAGGATTTGCTCTCAGAATGGTTTTAACAATTTGTTTATTTAAATTGCAGTTTGATTTCATGGAAAAAAGGAAACTCTATAGAAAATACAAATATAACAGATTGTACAATATAAAATTATTACCTTAAATTACAATGTAATATTAATAATGGCCAAGACTGTCTGAATAAAATTTAGGAAAAGCCACTTTAATAGCATACCATCAATATCAAATTGACTTCTCTTTTTAAAGCTTTCAATAATTATACACAAAAGACCAAAAAAAACTGCATGGGAAATGGACTTCAATATGGTCAAATATTAATGGTCATGAGCAGGGTTGAATTCATGTAGTTATATATGGGAATTCTTTTTTAATAGTCCCATAACAAATTACTGGTTATGAACACCAGATTGAAGGGAAATGAGAAAGATAAGGAAAAAGAGAATATTTCACCCCTAGGAATTAGAAAACTCTGTAAAGGGCCACACAGTAAGTATTTTAGGCTTTGTGGGCCAGTCTCTCTCTTAACTTACTCAATTTTGCTATAAACTAATGAGCATGGCTGTATTACAGTAAAACTTTATTTACAGGCACTGAAATTTAAATTTCATATAAATGTCCCTGTGTCACAAAATACACTTTTCTTTTGACTTTTTGAAAAACATTTTAAAATGTAAAAGCCATTCTCATTTGTGTTGTACAAAAATGGATGGCAGACCAGACTTAGCCATGAACCAGATTTAAGTCAACCTCTGCTCTATGTCATATGCTTAACCACACTGTCATCTCTTAGCACAAAATAGAAACTAGACCCTCATTTTCTACATCAATACTTCCTAAATATTTTAAGATCTATCTCCTACTTTCTATCAACAACATCTTAATTCAGAGTCATCATTTCTCACTTAGATAACTGCCAAAAAGCAGAACAAAATTTTAAAAATTCTACGTGATCTTGATGCCTCCAGTGATGGTCATACCTCCAACCCATCCTAAAAAACTACTAGTACTAGAGTAATCTTTCTAAAATGCAAGCCTACTCCCATAATTTGGTTGATCAGGTACAGATACATAAATAAAAATACAGACCATCTGAAGAATACATTAATAAACTTGATTTAATATTTCAATATAAAATACTGAAATCACAAGCAAAAGAAAAATAAAAGTTCTTTACAAATGCCAGTGGTACATTTGTAAATTTGCATATGTAAGGAGAAACAAAGGTAATCTTCATACATTGTGAAAATGTAGAGCCCACATTTCCTGACCACAATACAAATCTAGAATTTTTTAAATGTCAAAAAATAGTTGTTAGGGCTTCCCTGGTGGCGCAGTGGGTGAGAGTCCTCCTGCCGCTGCAGGGGACACAGGCTCGTGCCCCGGTCTGGGAAGATCCCACATGCCGCGGAGCGGCTGGGCCCGTGAGCCATGGCTGCTGAGCCTGCGCGTCCGGAGCCTGTGCTCCGCAACGGGAGAGGCCACAGCGGTGGGAGGCCCGCGTACCACAAAAAAAAAAAAAAAGAAACTTGTTAGATGACCAGAAATTGAAACAAATTTCACTTCTAGATTGGTTATACAAGAAAAACACAGCAGAGCAAATGAAGTAATGAGTTAATATATTTAGGCTTTGAGCATCAATGCTGCCAAAGTTAAAATGATAGAGAGGTGTTATGTGCCTCCTGATGAACAGACTCAATTGCACCTATAATCTTGCCTAAGAGATTAAGCCTAAATCCAATCTAGCTCTGATGTGACCTCCCAATTTGGAGAAAATATAGAAGAAAATGTTGAGTTGAACCATGAGAACTCTACGGATCAAACAGCCCAGATTCTTCAGCAGATCACTTGTAAAGAAAAGAACATGCTGGAGGGAGAAACTACAGGTTAAAAAAGACTTAAAAGGCAAAACTAGTTTTTAAAAATGGGCAACACTAAACTGTTGTGTCTGGAGAGGCTCACGTGGGTGATAAAAACCATAAAGAAAATTAAATAAGTTATTATTCTGAAAGTCAGAAAAGTGGCTAATTTTGGAGAGAAAAGGATGCTTTAATTGGCAAAAAGCACATGGAAGGGCTTCCGCAGTGGCTGGCAAAGCTCTACTTCTTGACCTGGGTGATCATTACAACCATGTTTGTCTTATAATAACTCACCAAGATATACATTTGTTCTTATACTTTTCCGTTATTAGTATTTCATTTTATAATGGAAAGGTTAAGAGCAAATTAATTAAAGCAAAAAAGAAAAAATCCTTAATAATAGAAACAAGAAGAGGATGTAATACCAGACCCAAATAGGATTATAAAAATACAGGGGTTAAAAAGAGTACTATCTACAACTTTGTGCCCCGAAATGTCAAGATCTAAATGAAATTAAAAAGAAAGTTGATGAAATGGACAGTTTTCTAAGAAAAAGCAAATTTTCACAATCTGAACTGTGCTGCAAAGAAACTGAATACACCCAAAATTTTAGAAGATAATCATAAATGTAAGTCAAAGATTTTCCTTTATCACCACAATTCCCCTCGCTCCCAACCAAAGGCACCTCAATTATCGTATGGGTAAATTTTAACAACCCTTAAAGTAATTATTAATTTCTATTATGTTTAAACTGCTCAGTAGCAAAAAAAGGAAGTGTCCCAATTCATTTTATGTTAACATGACTGTATAACACCAAAACATGACAAAGAGAGTACAAGAACAAATGACCTTACAATACCATAACCAAGATGGATTCCTTCCAGAAATTCAAGGGCAATTTATTACTATAGAGTCTATTAACTGATTGTATAAGTAAGCTAAAGGAGAAGAGACCATAATATCATTTCATTAAATGTAGCAAACCTTCGATAAAATTTAATACTCGTTCCTAATTTAAAAAATAAGCTAAGCAAGAAGAAGAAAAAAAAACCACCTTAATAGAGCAGTTATTCCTACGGAAAACAAAACACAAATAGCAGATAAAATGGTAAACATAAATACATTTCTCTTAACAGAAAGTCAAGATATTGGCTATTTTATTCAACATTGTTAAGGAGATTTTAGCTAACCCAATAGGTCAAGTAAAAGAAACAAGAAGCATAAACTTTAAAAGGAAGACAGAATTATAATTTGCAGCTTTCACTGTCTATGTACAAAAACCTAAGTAATTGAAAAAATGTTTTTAATTTATAAAATGCTTAAAACTAATGACTTAAAAAAAAGCTTTCCTATATACCCAAAACTGCTTGAAATTCAATAAATATTTGACTGATGTGCCAGGGACTATGCTGAACACTAGACAAACCAAAAAGAAGGTAAGGGAAATATCCCAGCACAATAGCAACAACAAATTTAGTGCATTGTGAAAAACACTAGATGGAGAAAATGTGTGACTTGCTTGAAAGGTTTAAATAGCATTTGATTAAATCAAGATGCACAACATGTTCCGGGATGAGAAGACTCGTTATTGGGAAGATATAAATTCCCCTCAAAGTAATCGGTACCTCTAATGCAATTCTAATAGAAATTCCAAAGGGATTGAGAAGGCAGAAAGCAGCAGGCTTAACAGATACTGAAGCCCATGTAGATTGCCTGAAAACACCCAGGATTTTTTTTTTTTTTTTTTTTCCTTGCGTTATGCGGGCCTCTCACTGTTGCGGCCTCTCCCATTGCGGAGCACAGGCTCCAGACGCGCAGGCTCAGCGGCCATGGCTCACGGGCCCAGCCGCTCCGCGGCATGTGGGATCCTCCCGAAACGGGGCACGAACCCGCGTCTCCTGCATCGGCAGGCGGACTCTCAAGCACTGCGCCACCAGGGAAGCCCAACACCCAGGATTTTTTAAAAAGAATAAGATGAAGGAAATAGCTCTGCAAGATGGAAAATCCACAATAAATCTACAGTTGTTTAAAAGTGTAAGATCTGTATAAAGAGAGACAAATAGATCAACAGATTAAAACTAACTCCAAAAGAGATCCATAACTACATCAAAATTTAGAATATGACCCAGGGACATTGGTTGATGGATTGAATATGATGATTAATAGTTTTCTGGTTGCATCACTAATCATTAGAGAAATGCAAATCAAAACTACAATGAGGTATCACCTCACACCAGTCAGAATGACCATCATCAAAAAGTCTACAAACAATAAATCCTGGAGAGGGTGTGGAGAAAAGGGAACCCTCATGCACTGTTGGTGGGAATGTAAATTGATACAGCCACTATCGAGAACAGTATGGAGGTTCCTTAAAAAACTAAAAATAGAACTACCATACGACCCAGCAATCCCACTACTGGGCATTATACCCTGAGAAGACCATAATTCAAAAAGAGTCATGTACCACAATGTTCACTGCAGCACTATTTACAATAGCCAGGACAATGGAAGCAACCTAAGGGTCCATCGACAGATGAATGGATCAAGAAGATTTGGCACATATATACAATGGAATATTACTCAGTCACATAAAGAAACGAAAATGAGGTGGATGGACCCAGAGTCTGTCATAGAGAGTGAAGTCAGAAAGACAAAAACAAATACCGTATGCTAACACATATATATAGAATCTAAAAAAAAAAAAAAAATGGTTCTGAAGAACCTAGGGGCAGGACAGGAATAAAGATGCAGAAGTGTCTTTAATTTACAAGAGAATGGACTTGAGGACACGGGGAGGGGGAAGGGAAAGCTGGGACGAAGTGAGAGAGTGGCATGGACATATATACACTACCAAACGTAAAACAGCTAGCTAGTGGGAAGCAGCCGCATAGCACAGGGAGATCAGCTCGGTGCTTTGTGACCACCTAGAGGGGTGGGATAGGGAAGGTGGGAGGGAGACGATATGGGGATATATGTATACGTACAGCTGATTCACTTTGTTATAAAGCAGAAACTAACACACCATTGTAAAGCAATTATACTCCAATAAAGATGTTAAAAAAAAGTTTTCTGGTTGCACAAATGGGAAGATATTACTGATTGAAACTGGGGAAACTAAAGACCAAATGAAGCAAGAATAGAATAAATTTAATTGTAGACCTGTCGGATTTGAAGAATTCTCGTGAAGTCCAAGTACAGAAATATCAAGTAAACAGTGAGATAAATGGGTCTGGAGGTCAATAGTGCTCTAGGCTGGAGCTGTCAACTTGAGAGTCACACGAAGCTGCTAACTGAACTCCTGGACACAGGTGAGACTTGTCAAGAGGAACAAGTAGTGACAGGAGAAAAGCACTGGATCTTGAGAAATGCAAACAACTTAAAAATCAAGTAGAGGAAAATGAGCTCAAAGAGATGTGATAATCCATCAAGAAACAGGGAAACCAGGAATGTTTAATATCATAGAATCAAGGGCAAAAACGTATTTCAAAATGGAGGAAAGTCCAACCTAAAGGTCTGAAAATGTCTACTGCAATTACCAAAGTACATTCTGCATGGTGTAAGGTTATAAAAAGAGATTCACGGTGTGAAGAATTCCAGTGAAGAACCCATATTTCAAAAGCACCTTTAAAGGTCTTATGTAGGTAAAATTTTTAAAGGAGAATGAGAGGAGAAAGACATTAAAAAGGGAGGGAGGGAAGTCTAGAAGGACATACAAACAAGAAACACTGGTCATCAATGGGGGAAGAATTACAGGTAGTTTTAAATTTTATATACTTCTGTATTGTTTGACTATCTTTACCAAAAACATGGACTACTTATATGTTAGCAAAAAATAAAGATCATTTATTTGGGGGAGAGGGGATGGAGGAAAAAAATGACCTCCCAGACATTTTCTTTATAAGAAAAATTTTATTAAGATTTAAGAGTTTAAAAAAATTCACAAAGGTCCCACATACAGATCCATAGCGTTCTAACTCTTTTATTACAGCCACATCGTATGAAGTGATATGCTTCTATTCATTCCTTTAACCAGCATCTATGAAACATCTATTATGAATCACTCACTGTGCTAAAAACACTAGAGGTAAAAATATAATTCAGATACTGCCCTTAAGCCACAAGAGCCGACAATACGGTAAAGAACACAGACATGTTAACAATTATAACTCAACATGACAAGTGTATACACAAAGTGCCAAGGAAGGTGTAAGTTAAAGTATTTGATGAAAGAAAGAAAATTTGATCTGAATCTTGAAGAAAGATTAGGTAGGAGTTCCGGTCAAAGTCATCTGATTCAAAAGGAACAGAAAAGCAAAAGCAGCATAAAGAAATGTCTGAGAAGCCTGAGTACTTCTAACAAACTTAAACTCTGCATTCGCCCACTCTCCCCACCAGGCCTCTTGGTTCCCTGAGTGTGCCCCAGCACCCTGATGAGCACCTCATCAGACCTTCCTCTATCTGAAGCACTCAGCACAGGAAAATGCTTATCTTTCTTTTTTTTCCCTATGTGCTTTAAAAAAAAGTAGCAGCATCCATACGTCAATTCATGAGTTCTTAACTCTTGAATACCCTGCTTACAGATTATTTTAATTTTGAACCTACCACATTGCATAGTAACACCCTTCTGCTAAGTGAAAAAAAAAGAAGAAAATAATAAAGCTGAGTCCAAAAAGCTAACGTGGTTTAAATCAGTATCAAGGAATAAGACTGATTTATCAACTACCACATTTTCCTAAATAGTTTTCATACACTGCTATTTCAAGGAAAGAAAGAACCTTAATAATTCCAGAAAAATAAATCGGTACTGCCGTTTTCTTTGGAAAAGTTATATAGGTACATGGTTGGCTGTTGAAATAAAAGTCTTCCCAAGGGATAAAGTGGTGGGCCAGGGGCTGGGGGGAAGAAACCCAAAAGAAAACCTCATTCCTAAGATAGCATTTCTCTTTTCACTTGCTATTTCTGTTAACAATCACCAAATAGTCTTTATTTGTTCATTCATTCATTTCCCTAGATTAAACGAAATAACAGAATATATGTATGGTATATTTCATACGCTTTAAAAACAAAGAAATCAAGTTATCTCATTTCTTTATACAAGATAACCATATTTAATTTTAAAATTAATTCGAAATTATATTTCTTTCATTTATTTATATGTTTCAATTTAGTTTTCTTTTTTGTGTGTGGAGGTAAGTGCATGTTACATTTGATAAATTTTGTGAAAAAATATAAAATCCCACATTTTCACAAAGGGTAGAAATGTTAAAAATTCAAACTTTCAAACTAAGGCTGTATGTAGTCTAAATGAATAATAATTTTCTCCTTTAATATTCTAATTACTGTAAATATAATGCAGAATCCTTCCCATATTATAACATTATAGCACAATATTTGAGATCAGTTTTTAAGCACTCAACATTCTAAGGGGAAAACCCATGAAACTAAAGCCTCATTAAAGTGATAATTTCAGTTACATGAGCATTTCATACGTTATAAGAGTCCTGTATTATACACACATCTGTAACCGTCTACTGTGAACATGTGGAATCACACTCTTGGTGTTAACACACCACCCCACCATAAAGAATTAGTGATGACACCAAAAGACAAATACATTTCTAAAAACTGACATGGTTTAAGCGTAGACAAACTAAAATATAAAAACAAGACAAAATAAAACTAACCAAAAACAATGCTGCTTACTGAAGGTAACATAGGTAACAGAAGTCCATAATTTTGAAGACCTGATATACATCAAGGAGCCCCTCCAGAGCAAACACTGAAATTAGTAAAAGTGGGGCTGGGCCTTCCATTTACTTTTTGCTATAAAACACTGACCAAGGTTTTTGACATAAGAATTTTAAGAAATAGCAATCAAATGTACCTTTAAGTTAATGATATTAAGGACTAGAATAAATTGCAAACAAACTGTATAAGATTAAAATTTTAAACCCTCCCTCTTTTCCCCCCTTTATTCCTACCCTCTCTGTTTTTCTGTCTCTCTCCATACATACATGCATATATGCATTTGTATAATTAATTCATCTTAGGAAGCTGAGTTGGTAACACAAAAATTAATAAAATCTCGTATAAACAAACTTAGAAGGCTGTTCTATTTAGTTGGTATCAACTATTTTTTTTTGACATCTTTATTGGAGTATAATTCTTTACAATGGTGTGTTAGTTTCTGCTGTATAACAAAGTGAATCAGCTATATGTATACATATATCCCTATATCCCCTCCCTCTTGTGTCTCCCTCCCACCCTCCCTATCCCACCCCTCTAGGTGGTCACAAAGCACCGAGCTGATCTGGCATTGACTTTTTGAATAAGGAAATTCTGTAGATCAACTTCACTAGGAGACAGAGTCTGCTCTTAGATATCTTGGTAAACAAAAAATCTTATCTTCCTGTTAAATTCGATACTCACAGAAGGCATGTGTTTGAAATAAATAACTGAATCATCACCCTATTATTTCTCATACCCTAAATCATTATCATATATCTATAAAACATTCCCTACATCTACATTTTTACCAATAAATAAAATTCTGATTCCCTGACATTGTCTTAGCAAAATGCACTAAACCTCATACCAATTATACTACTGACAATACATACTCTTTAAGAATAAAGGAATCCTAAAGTAATCCATTTTGTTTCTAAGCAGACATCATTCGTCTCAGACTTCGTCTTCAACATTTCCACCAAAGAATAATTATCAAAATTAGTGAAATGTTGCACAGTTCCTATTCAGGAGAATACCCTGACTAAAGCAGACCACTCACTAATAAAGTGCAACTTAATAAATCATGTGGAATCTTATTTTGTTCAAACCCTTACTAACTCCTAGCACCATCTGTTACCATCAAAACTATATGACAAGATATGATATATAATTAATAGGTAAACAACAATCTAATTAAAATGGACAAATACTCCATGTTCCTGCCATTTGGGAGCTCTAATTACAGACTAAATTTTAAGCTTGAATTAAATATTTAAGCTGGAAAATTAACTTTCCTTCTCGAGCCTTGAATACATTAATACAGATATGTGAAGCGACTTCCTGATGGGAACTTAAACATGTAATTTAGTTCCATCAAAGCAGTTACTAATTGTTAAGCAGCAGTACCTTACCATATGTACAAAATAGCTATTCAGAGCTGAAAAGGTGGTTCCAAAGCACCCCTCTGCAACTCTTTCCTGACATAAATATAAAATGTATATACTGCACAGCAGTAAATACACACACTGAAAATAAATTAGAGTCTTCAGCTTTCAATGCTTTCGGAAGACAATTAGAAATTGGTCTAAATAAACAAAATATACCTATATTTGACAAGGTAAAAACCACACACAAGTATAAAAGGCCAGAAGATATTAAAGGATGAGAAGGATCCAGGTATAAAATTCTAAGATTACACAAAGTTAATTAAAGACCCTGACCTACTGAACCAAAATAACAAGTTAAGATGGGATACTAATTCTTTTCTTCTTACCTCTTCCCTTCTTAGAATATAGCAGACTTTGGTAATAATGTTCTAGAAAGCATTTAGAAAGACGACAACTTAAAGGTGAACCTTTTTCTACATTTTTCACTCATTTTTGAATGTAGGAAGAAAAAATTTCAGAACAAATGACCCTAACAAGCACATGTTTTAAGAAAACAAATTCTACAAGAATGTGAGAAATACACTAAATTGCCATTTTATGTTGAGCAAACAGAGAAAATGACAAATCGCTAAAGAAAGGTGTGTATCACTCTTTTTAAAAATAAGTCATTCTAATTCCTTATAAACATAAACAATGGCAGGTCAACACAGTTTGGTTATGAAAAGAGAACACGGTCATTAAATATTTCTTTGTTAAGCATTAAATAGCATTTAACTTTTAGCTTATACTAAAAATTACCTGATTTTTATACTTACAGAGAAACAGTACTATACTGCACTGTTTAACATTCAAGGCCAGTGAAAAATATATAACAGTTGCTTACATTAAATTTCCTATATTTGAAATTTTCACCAGAATTTAAGTGAATTAAAATTTAAATCATAAAAAGATCTGCATATAAGAAAAAGAAGGGGGCTTCCCTGGTGGCGCAGTGGTTGAGAGTCCGCCTGCCGATGCAGGGGACGCAGGTTCGTGCCCCGGTCCGGGAAGATCCCACATGGCGCGGTGCGGCTGGGCCCGTGAGCCATGGCTGCTGAGCCTGCGCGTCCGGAGCCTGTGCTCCGCAACGGGAGCCACAACAGTGAGAGGCCCGCGTACCGCAAAAAAAAAAAAAAAAGAAGAAGAAGAATAAAAAGGAACCTTCTGTTCTATTTTGACAATAGGAAATCTATTTACTATTTTGTAATTCATAACTCTTATTCTAGGTTTTTGCTGAAGAATAAGTTTGCCTGTTTTGTCTACCAATTTTTCCCTATATCTATTCCTTCCAAAAGTTGCCAAAACCGTACTCATGCTTAAATTTTACTCATGTAAATTATAGAACACTTGAAGTTCCTAGTATATTAGGGATCCCTAATTATCTGAATATGAAGATTTTGCGATATGTGGGCCTCTCACTGTCGTGGCCTTTCCCGTTGCCGGACGCGCAAGCTCAGCGCCCACGGCTCACAGGCCCAGCCGCTCCGCGGCATGTGGGATCCTCCCGGACCGGGTCACGAACCCGCACCCCCCGCATCGGCAGGGGGACTCCCAACCACTGCGCCACCAGGGAAGCCCAAGATACTCTTTTTAATTTCAAAAAATATCACAGATTTGTTACAGGATGTAATGTATAGCACACGGGATATATTCAGTATTTCACAGTACTTTTGTATGCAGTATAATCCATAAAAATATCAAATTACTATTTTGTATACCTGAAACTAACATAATATTGTAAATCAACTATACTTCAATAATTAATAAAATAATACATACATACATACTTTTTTTTTTTTTTTTTGGCTGAGTTGGGTCTTTGTTGCAACGCGCAGGCTTTCTCTAGTTGAGGCAAGCAGGGGCCTCTCTTCATTGTGCTGTGCGGGCTTCTCATTGCGGTGGCTTCTCTTGTGGCGGAGCACAGGCTCCAGGCATGCAGGCTTCAGTAGTTGTGGCACGCAGGCTCAGTAGTTGTGGCACACGGGCCCAGCTGCTCCGTGGCATGTGGGATCTTCCCGGACCAGGGATCGAACCTGTGTCCCCTGCATTGGCAGGCGGATTCTTAACCACTGCGCCACCAGGGAAGCCCCATACATATTTTGAAGAATAGTTTGTGTAAATTTTATAGTTGGAAAACAAATCAAAGATCTGCCCTACACACACATGAGTAAATGTACTTTCAGTCTCTGACAAAATACACTAACTAAATACACAAATGTACATGGGTTTAAAGATGCTTTGTCATTCCCCTCAAGTTTCATAATGATTTTCAGCCACAGACTGGCAAATACCCACAGAAAGCAAACGAGGACAGTCTTTGAACAATCCTTTGAAGTGAATATTTATTTTCATGTTATCCTGTATCACACAAAGAATAGCAAATGAAGGACAACCAGTAAATACTGCTGAGAGATAAAAACTCTGTCCTAAAAAGATTTGATGGATATACAAAATACGGCTGATTCGTATTTAAGTAGCACGGTTCTTTTCTAATAATAAATCAGTCAACTGGAAGATAACAGAAGTTCCTCCATAACACAGGCTA
This sequence comes from Lipotes vexillifer, assembly GCF_000442215.2. NCBI lineage: Eukaryota > Metazoa > Chordata > Mammalia > Artiodactyla > Lipotidae > Lipotes > Lipotes vexillifer. Next base: position 4,732,191 of record NW_006798629.1, on the reverse strand, counting down.
GAAAAGTCTATTCAATTTTACTTAAAATCTGTATGCTGTAAAAGTACATGCCATGGAATTTACTAGGATGACAACTACATAGATATGAAATTCATGACATATTGATTCAACATATTGAACCGGTTTTTAAAACCAACTTATATAAATGATTATAATAGTCTATATTATGTTTAGCCCTTGAGGCATATGGCAGTAAATCTGAATTTAATTTAAAACAAATTTACATAAATATAAAAAGTTCAGTCATTTTTATCCACCCTGCATATGGAACAGAACAAATTAAAAAACAAGAGGATTGTACTTTATAAATGCACTTGAGGCCAAAGTTCAAACAAACTGGAAATCTAAGTTTATTTCTTACAAAGAAATGAAATGACTGATTTTCATAAGACAAAAAAAGAAAGTCATCAATGGAGAAGCTACTACTGAATATTAAGCAGTAAATATTTATATAAATATGTATGTAAATGTATATTTGGCAGTAAATATGATTTACATTTACTATACATTCTTTAAAAATTAATGTAACTGAAAAAACTTCACACTAGTGTATGGTATACATATATTTAGATGGAACTATTAATTAAGACAGGAATACAGTAAATCCCCTTTGGAGAATTTATGCAATTTACAAAATGAAAAAATTTTTAAACCTTGATAGGTTACTAGAAAGTCAGAGATTCCGTCCTTTGTATAATGATGGTTCTAACTTCCCATCAGTTAATCGGGGCTCAAGCTCTGATTAACTTGGAGACTAAGCCAGAAAACATACAGGCTCTGAACATGGCGCACGGAGAGCACGTGTGTGAAATTAAGCAGCCTTGATAATAAAAATTTGCACTTTGACTTCTCACCTCATCCCTGTTCCATCAAATAATTAAACGCCCATATATCCAGAAATTCTAAACATATTAACCCAAAACCAAGATATGATTCCTAAATTTGGAGCTTATTACTTCGGTATCACCAGACGCATTTCCTGACTATCATTTGCCAGTTGCTTGACAGAAATATTTTCTAATTTTTGAAGCCACAGACGAGGAAACTGTAGCTCAGAGATGAGTTATGTTTCTCAAAGTTGCACTGTTATCTGAAACTCTTCTTCCCCATCCTGTCTCAGGTCACACAGTCAGAACTCAGATCTCTAATGCCAAACACTGTTCTCTTTATGACACTTTTCCTGCAACATGTTATTCTGAAATTTTTTTAAATTCAGAAAAGTTTACAAGAATGTTACAGTCAACATTCATATACTCACCACCTAGATTCTAACACTGACATTTTACTTTACTTGTCTATCCATCAGACCCTCACTTTCTTAAGTGTTTCAGAGTTGCAGACGCTATGATATTGGTGTTTCAACATCTTATTACAAATATTTCTAAATATACAGAAAAGATGAACACCCACCTAGAATCTTCAATTCATTTGAGTACATTTGCTTTATTATAATGTCTATCTGTCCATCATTCTGTCAATCCATCTTATTGTATTATTTTAATTACCTAAATTATTTGTTGCTACTCCTGATCCCCTTCTGCAAAAGGACAGCTACTGAAAAGCTGTTTGTATGTATTTAAAACTGTTATCTTACCTTTATTGCTTTCAGTTCAAGAAATGTTTGGCTATACATGCTTTGAACGTTTTGTCACTTCTCTAAATTGTCTATTGGGTAAAAAGACAAACCCTTCAGGAGAGGAGAGCTCACTCGTTTCTCTTTTGCAAAAAAAAAAAAAAAAAGGAAAAGAAAAAGACACAAACATTTTCTAAGGTTACTAGATAAATTGAAAAACTCACAGAAAACCAAGTTTTTAGGGGGAAAAAAACTGTTAGCTTTAGTTAATCCAGCAACTTGAAATACAGCGGCTTTGAAACCACTTTGCAGAAAAGTTACACTACTAAAGCTAAGTAATTATGTTATCTTTATACTTTCTCATGGTATATAATTCTATGATGTATACCTTCCACAGTGTGATTCTATGATGCATAATTGTCATTTTCTGTCAGTAAAAATTTTACTCCCAATTCACATGATGGAATTTAAATGCATCAGTATTTCCTGGAGTTTGGTTATTAATCTAAACGAATATACCACTGTATCTCCACAATTCCCTTTATCCTTAAGCTCTCTTAGTCCCTCACTCAGTACAAGCGCTTTCAAATTCACTGAAACACCTAGTTCTTTGACTTCATTTCATTTCAATCCCCTCTTCCCCTTCTAGTTTCCCTTCCTTCCCTATCAGAACTAGACTATCTGAGCTACTATTGCAACTAAGCTTTTCCCAGTACAATGTCCTCTCTTGCTCCATGCCTATCAGCTGTGTCTTTCCTGAAAACCCTCCAACACTTGTTAGGTCTCAGTCTCCTTCTCTGACTCTACACTCCATTTGCTGAAAGCAGAGGAAATAATGGACGAATAGGAATTCCTTCCACCTTTCCACCCAGCTAAAACACACCCACAGGCGCTGTGGCTGTCAGGGAGGTGCACCACTCAGAGAGAACCTGCTGGAAGGAGTGCCGTCCACTGTCATACCTTCTGGATCCACCACAGCGCTCATGCCAGAGAGAGGGATGCCAGGGGAGCCCATTCCCACCCAACACAGGGCATCTCTCAGGCAGCATGTGCTCTGCCCACTGCCCACCATCCCGCACCACTGGTCTGGTTGGGACCTTCTCAAAGCTGCACTGGTGTCTGAGACTCTTCTTCCCCTACCTGTCTTCCCTCCTCTTCTCTCATCACAGGTGTCAGGCTTGCATTAAGGTCTGAAGCTCTCCCTCCTCACTCCCGCTCCCTTTCTCTCCCTTACCTTCTAAGGGCTTCCCCTGATAAATTTCTTAAAACTTCCATTTCTATCTTGGCATCTGCTTCCTGGAGGACCTGAACTGTCGCATCCACTATTTCCTACTTCTGGGACTGTCGGTTAAAAAAAAAAAAAATTCACCCTCCTCCTATAAAAACAAATCTCTCCACTAGCATTGGCTCCAAATCAGTCTCATCTTTTCACAGATTTTAATCAACAATATGCCTAAACAGAAGTCATTCTCTTCCCCTTCAAAATGTTGCTCTTGTGCTCCCTATCTATGGAAAGACACCACCAAGATACAGCCAGATACCTGTATTTTCCTCTTGCCCCTCTCACATCAATCACCTGCTAAATCCAGTCAATTCTACCTCCTAAATTAGTCCCTTCTCCTTTACTCCTGACTCTGTCTTAATCTAGTGTCTCAATTCTTCCCTGTCCTCCTGCAGTAGTCTCCTACCTAGTAGCCTGGCTCTTCAGATCTCCCTCCAATTCACTTAAATACCTAAATGTCACCTAAGTGCTTTTTCTAAAATTCAAATCCGATCACACCACTCCTTGGTTTAAATTCCTTCAGTAAGTCACAATACCTAGCATTGCAATCCGAGGCTCTTCCTACCCTATCTGTCTTCCTCTTCTTTTTCCTCCAAGAAAAAAAGCCCAAACTCTTAGTAAAATCCACCAAGACTCTTCCAAAATCTAGATTTTATACCTTACAATCTCAGGTGTCAATATTACCCAACATGTGAACCTAAACTGCTTGCAGTTCCTCAAATACACTTTTTATTTTTTAAAGAAGATGTTGGGGTAGGAGTTTATTAATTTATTTTTGCTGTGTTGGGTCTTCATTTCTGTGCGAGGGCTTTCTCTAGTTGTGGCAAGCGGGGGCCACTCTTCATCGCGGTGCACGGGCCTCTCACTATCGCGGCCTCTCTTGTTGTGGAGCACAGGCTCCAGACGCGCAGGCTCAGTAGTTGTGGCTCACGGGCTTAGTTGCTCCGCGGCACGTGGGATCTTCCCAGACCAGGGCTCGAACCTGTGTCCCCTGCATTAGCAGGCAGATTCTACCCCAGTCCTACCTCCAAGATGCTTTAAGTACTTTTTTTCTGTGGTCCACTATCTCCCATGCATGACTCTATCATGTCGTTCACCCCCCTAGATGTTAATTTTTTTAACTGCCATTCTCCCTCCTATAAACCGCAAGCTCCTAAAGGAAGAATCATATTTTAACTTGTTGATCCAACACCTAGAATACTGTTTGCAGTAACAGGTAACTTAGCAAAAAGTTTCGTGGAAGGAAGGAAGGGAGGGAGGGAGGGAGGGAAGGAGGGAGGAAGAAAAGATCCTTCGTATCTCAATAAATCTGTAAATTATTTTACAAAGTAAATGTAACTCACACTTGCTGGTTCTTGTCTTCACCCTTGTGCTAGTTAATTTTATATGTCAACCTGACAGGGCTAAGGGATGCCAAGGTAGCTGATAAAACATCGTTTCTGGGTGTGTGTGTTAAGTGTCTCCATAAGAGATTAGCATTTAAAGCAGACTGAGTTTTTAAGAAGCCAATGTGAGTGGGCATCACCCAATATACCCAAGGCCCAAAGAGAACAATAGGTGAAGGAAGGGCAAATTCTCACTCTTAGCTCAGGCTGAGATATTTGGACACGGACCAGGATTTAGTCCATCTCCCCCATTTCCCATGCCATCACCCCAGTTCTCAGGCCTTCAGACTCAACATGAATCACACAACATAGGTCTTCCTAGTTCTTCAGCTCGCAGGCAGATCAGGGGACTTCTTAGCCCCTAAGCTGCATGAGACAATTCCTGTATTTTATACATATAGATCCTTTTGGTTCTGTTTCCCTGGAGAACTCTAATACAATCCACAGTGCAGGATTCCAGATTCCTATATTTTTGTTCCCTGAACATTTCTGGGAGTCATCCTGAAGTGTCTCACATGCGTTCACGAACCAGACCAGTCAGCTGACAGTCACCTCCCAGGGCACGTCTATCATTCACCCCTCTTTGTGCCTCTCTGGGTGGTATCTGAGGTCTGCTGGTTCCATTCCCTCCAAACTAAGCTTGGGTGGGCCTCATCTGTTCCCCCACCCAGGTACTGCCTCTGCTCTGGAATGCTGATCACCGGTGGCAACTGTCACCCACAGGGCCCCATTCACTGCAGCCTGCTTCCCCTCCACTGGGCGCTAGCCACTGCTTTATCCAGCAGCACCACCGTCACCCAGCCCCCCTTCCCCAACTTTCTAACACGGCCAGTGCAGTGCGGTCCGTAAAATGCCAGTCACTCAGTGGATGGTGGCAAAAAAGGGGAAAGAATGCCTTTCTACTGGATTCTAAGTTTAGAGGGTACAAGGACCATGCCACTTGTCCCCAAACATCTTATATTTCTCCTTGTTCTCTTGTTCTTTCTTAATTTCTTTTTCTTACAGCCCAGGTATTCTTCTATCTCCACTGGTCTCTGATGCAAGGCCTGAGAGGTCTAGACCCGAAAGCAAAACAGACTCCAGACTGAATTCAGAAATGCTCCTTCTCTAACAGCTGAGATGGCATCACCAGGTCTGGCTCTTTACTCTTTATTTTTTCGTTAAAAAATTTTCACTTTTGTTCCTACACATCGAAGACTAGTGGCAGGCCAGCCACGCCCCAGATGTGGCTGAACCCCTGCAAGGAACACAAGCAAGTGCCACACTGGGGACATGCTGCGCAGACGGAGTCTCAAACACTAAAACAAAACACACAACTATTGAAACATGCACTGCCCTTTTGTGCTCCATGTTTCTCATACTTAATATACTCCATTAAAAACTTTACATTAGAGCTTCCCTGGTGGCGCAGTGGTTGAGAGTCCGCCTGCCGATGCAGGGGACACGGGTTCGTGCCCCGGTCCGGGAGGATCCCACATGCAGCGCTGAGGCTGGGCCCGTGAGCCATGGCCACTGGGGCTGTGCGTCCGGAGCCTGTGCTCCGCAACGGGAGAGGCCGCAACAGTGAGAGGCCCGTGCACCGCAAAAAAAAGAAAAAAACTTTACATTAAAATTCCTGAATTATGTGTGTCACTCAAAGCAGCTTGCCCACTGACAAATGAAAGCCTCCCTTATGGGGGAATATTTCACAAATTACCCTTTTAATCTGAATTCCAGGATGATTAGGCCAGCAGCGCACATCACCCACCCCGCAGCACGTCGGGCAGTAGAAGGCATCCCACCTCTGTCAGCATTTCGAAAGGCATTTCCAGACCGACACCGGGGTGGGAAAAGAACGGCCAGAGACAGGAGAGCAAGCAAGAAGCCGCCTGGCTGGGGATCACCAGAGAGTCAGCCCTAGAATGGGAAGATCCATTCTTTTTTTTTTTTTGGCGGTACGCGGGCCTCTCACTGTTGTGGCCTCTCCCGTTGCGGAGCACAGGCTCCGGATGCGCAGGCTCAGCGGCCATGGCTCACGGGCCTAGCCGCTCCGCAGCATGTGGGATCCTCCCAGGACCAGGGCACGAACCCGTGTCCCCTGCATCGGCAGGCGGACTCTCAACCACTGCTCGCTCCACCAGGGAAGCCGAGGATCCATTCTTTATGCCATGAGAACACAGGCAAGAAAGAACAATAACTTTTCTTGCAAGCTCCACACTGGATTCAGACTCTACATTAGAGGGTAATCTGTACCAATAAAGTATGAATGTAAATAAGACAAAGAATGGACTAGAGGAAAAAAACATAATGCAAGGTCTCTGAAAACAAAAGCACATTTTAAAGGAAATGTGCAGTGAACATCAACATTACTGGTAGTTCAATTTCATCCAAAAATTGATATACACTTAGAAATTAAATCCTTGGCTTTATAAACATGATGAATAAGCAAATACTTCAGGATAATATACTTTTTACCACAAGCATTTTATGAAAGAAAATTTTCCTCAAAGCTCCAACACTAACAAATTCCAAAGTCTTCAGTCACTAAAAATAGAGCTGCTTATTTTTCCTTATCTACTTTGATACTTTTAGCTGTCTCATAAATTGCCTATTTTTTGGATTTTAACAACCAGTCGTCCTAGAATTTTTATATTTTCGTAAAGCAAAAGGAAATACATATGTGTGTTTTAAATTTTATGCTTTAAAAATTAATCTTTACAACAAGTACAGCTCGATCTTTAAAAGGAGAGGGAAGAGGCTTTAAAGGCATAAAGGAAATAAAAATGGACAAGGATTGAGGCAGTATGGTGTAGATTTCAGGTAATTTTAAGCACTAGATAATTTTAATCTAGAAAGAAGGCCTCAATTCAGTTATAAATATATTTTTTAAAAAATAGCACACTATTCCCTTAGAGAATTTGGATGGTTGCATTTTTTAAATAAGCAACGAAATGGCGGGGGAAAAACAATCTCTCCTTATGTTGCATTTATTCAATTTGTGGACTCCTACTGCAGGTGGTCCTTGAAACGATAACATAAAAGACTTCTAAAACAAAATGGATAAATATGACCATTTATTTAAAATTCAGGCAGTTTTTTAAAACTCTATTTCTATTCAGAGAGTCCAATTATCTACAAGATATATACAGGCTGCATCACAAGCCATTATGATTGATTGATTTTAAACAAAAATACTAGCACATATATACACAAAATGAATCTTATCTCCCTTCAAAATATCCATTTTGAGCAGCTACACATCAATTCCACTGAATTCAAAAAGAGGCACTGCTAAAATACTTTGATTAATGGATTATGTATACATCTTCCCAAGGGGACTATTTCAAACGGAATAACACACATTTGAATAAACAGGTTCTGACGTATTTATTTAAAAATTGACCTCACTAATCTATAGTCAAATGTAATATAGAAAACAAACTTTAAAACACATAACATTCTCTGAACAAATAAATTTGCATTTGAAATTTACATGTTCAAAATAAATCTTTTCCTGCCACCCACGTAAGAAAATGGAAAGTGATGAGGGATAGAAAGGTAAGTAAGTATTATAAAGTCAAATATGTATAAAAGGCCATTATATTCACTACCTTTTGAGAAGTTACCTATTGAGGGGAAAAAAAAACCCCCTCCAAATTTAGACTAAGCATTCTGTAACAAGCAGCAACAAATTCACTGAGGGTGGTCTTTAAAGTCTGCATTGCACATATAAATTTCTTTTAGCTGTAGTATATGCAGTATATGGTTCCAACTAATAAACAACAATTCATCCAAAAATGCAACCCATCTTGAAATAATAGTACTTCCAGAAAAGCAAACTACTGTCGATTACAGCTTAGCACTTAATGGACAGTAATTTTTATTCTTACCTATGCAGTGACTTGAAATAGGTATAATTAAAAACTAACTTGTAATTACTATAACTATGCATCTATAGAAACATCCACACATTTTTAAATATATATATTTTTTCTTCAATTTGTCTTAATCTTAAAACTGTTCACAGAGTTTTTATTTTAAAAAATTTTTAATGCAAGGCATGTCATTTTACCCTTTTTTGTTTACTTGTTATGAAAATGATACAAAACACATACTTTGACCACAAGCCCTGGGTGTTCACTGCCTTCAATCAAATCACTGCAATTAATATGAAATTCTAAATACAGAATATAATGCCACATAAATAGTATAACAGCCAAGTCCTGTCTAAGAAGCCATATGTTTTTTCCCATTGTTCAAAAAAAGGAGATGACTTCCCGTCACTTATGTTTCTGATTAGCAAGGTGATTTATGCCACAATCACTAAAAATGCCAGCAAGTGAATGAGAAAATGCATAGTGACTGCGCCAGATGTGCACAATAAACAGGAATCCCATTGTAATCTCTGGTACTTAGTTTATATGAAGGTAATGTAGGAAACACTCTTGGATATGGCAAAGTCACTCTTTTTTTACATTTGACTATAAATGATATGAAATAAATTGTGTGTTTTATACTTTATGGCATGCATACATTGATAAATTAGGTAGCGTTTTGTATCCCGACTTATCTACAAGACAAACCTGGCTAAGATCATGGGGATTAATTGCTTCAGAAGTGTGAAATGCAGCTTTTCCATTCTTTTCTGCACACTCAGTGAAGAAACAATGATTAATCACTGTTTAACTATTCTCTTGAGGATCTACAAGATTGCCAAAGCAGGACTTATCCTCATAAATCCAAAAAATACAGGTTTAGATTTGTTGCCAACAAATGAAAGAACATGAACTTAAACCCATTTGTTATCAGATTAAAATAATGTCAAGGTTTCAGAACCTCACTGGTACACAATTCCCTTTTAATTGGTGACTTCAATAGGAAATGAGATTAACACATAAGATATAACAAAAGTACACGTATTTTACAAAAGTAATAATAAACCTATTTTTTTCATTATAAAATATCCTCAGCCTAATAATGTCAAACATACTATTGAACTTGAGCTGATAACCTCCCTTAGACACACAAATACTTCAATTCCTCTGTGCTATTTATAAAGAATAAAATACATGTTATCAGATGAAAAACATTTCTAAATGGTTATTTCAAATGGAAAATGACTGCTTATTTCAAGAAATTTTATTCTAGACAGCTACAGCTGAAGGACAATTATGTGGATAAAATTATTTAGTTCCAATAGTACTAACAGAAACATATTTATAAGTCTTTATAAGACTAAAAATGTAAAACTTCAAACTTTAAGCCTATACTATAAATGACCCAAAAATATGTTGAAGATAAGTACATGAGAAGAGAGGTTTCAAATATATTCCAAGTAATTTAGGCTTTCAAGATACCTTCAGTCAATATTCCCTACA